>NC_056728.1:1061410678-1061523178 GCF_019279795.1 Protopterus annectens | reverse complement strand
GTACATTGGTACACTGTAGTACAGTCACTGTGTGCGTCAGAACCGTATTAGCCTGTCCCTGCATTGATGTTATGGATGACAGGGATGTGGCACAGGTATCATCATATGCACGGGGTGTGTTGCTGGATTGCCAGAGACCTAGGGCCATACATTTGACACCATGTGTGTGAGTGAGAAGTGTAAGTTACTGATATGGGCATGGTGATGTGGTGTGTGTAGGTATGGGGTTGCCCTAGGTGTGTTTGTATAGTGTGTGGGTATGCATGCACACAGTTCTGCCATGTGGCTGCCCTATACAGGTGTTTCTTGGACAGCTGCAGACCATACCTGGCAGGATGTGCAGTTCACCGCCTCCAGCCACGGACATGTGGACTGTGCCTGCCAGGGGTTCCACGGGCACATCAAGGTACAGGCCTCGATATACTACTCTCTCTAATAATGACATATGTCTGTTGGAACAAGGTCCCTCCTGGGACTGGCCAGGGCCACATATATGTGGCCTGCTGTGGTGTGTGTGGTGTGGACAGCACCCCCCCTGCAGTTCTGAGGCTGGTACTGCCACTACAGGAGTGGATTGGTGTCCTTGCATGTCCATATCGACCACCAGATGTTGATGTTTCTGGCCTACATACATGCAGCCATCGCCCCACTCTCACCACATGCTCTAGCATGGACAATCCATGGTTGATGAGGCCCACCATCTCACCCAACCATCTATCCATGACCATTGTATAATGATGGAGGGCACTTGCAAGATCATGGATGTTGTCACTTACAGATGAAAAATCAGCTCTCTGCAGCCTCAGACACTGTCTGCTATATAGTTCCATATGTGTCTGTGCCCCCATGGCAGCCTGAAACATGCATCTGGTGGTACCAGATTTGGCACTTCTGCCAGGGGCATGATGACCAGTTGCCCTCCCATGAGCAACCTGGTACATCTGTGTAAGTGGTGCCCTGCCGGACATCCGACTATACCTGCTGTGTCCAGACACACCAGCCATAGTTACCACACTGTCCTCTGCACTGCCACCAAACACCAACTGTCCCTTTGCTATGGCCACTGGTGATGGTGTATCTATAGGCACTGCGACTGTGTGTGGTGGTGGGGTCGATAATGGGGATGTCAAATGGTGGTGCAGATTCGGCCTCTGACAACCCCGCCTGTGCCTCTACACACCTATCATCATTTTCAGTGTCTGTATGCACACTAACATCAGATTGCATGCAGTAGGGACCCTGACTCACCGCACCACCTGTGAGCGGAAAACAAGAAATGCACTTTAAGACCTGTATGGTTATTACTTAACAGTGCACTCATACACACACACACACACACACACACACACACACACACACACACACACACACACACACACACACACACGTGCACAAGTTCCCCATCCTGCATTACACTTGGAAACAAACACTCATTATTACCAATCATTAATGTATCATTCTTATAATTGCCTAGTCAAGTGATCACAAAACATGACCTGTTACGCCATTACCTCTTTAACTTGATTGGTGTAGATTTTACAAGGACTTACTGCTGTCATCCAGTGTTCACCCTGGGTATGTCCAGACATTGTGAGTATGGCCCCCATATTTTAGGGGCTAGTATGGTCAATCAATGATGTCACACACTGGAGTGTCATGCGTAACTATTGCTGAGTAGATGCAAGAGCTGTTGCTCATTCAACGTATTATGTGGACAACAGTAATATATGGCTACACTCCCTGGTGTTGTCTAGTAATTTCCCAATGCATGTGTAGTTTTGCATACATGGGTAGTCTTTCACCTTTCTGCTGCTTGCAATTTTAACAATATACCTGGTGTCTAGTTTTCCTCCCAATGCATGTTCCATGCTACAGGCCTTATTTTACTATCAGTTGTCATGAGATTATATATCAGACAAGTATTCCTAGTGTCTCATGTGTCAGCCCATGTCCATGTACTGCACGATTCCAAAGAGAAGCACTGACGTATGAACAACCCCGCAATCACACATGTGCATACAAGGACACCCACACAAACACACATATACACATCCTACATGCATCAACCCCCCTCCACTCCACCATATTGTACTTACAGACAAAATAACCCCCCACACACACACCTACAGGTGAGTTTGCAAAAAGATAGTACACACAGACCTCCCGCTACCCATCTGTCAACATGCATAACATATGGTCCTCAACAGCATGCAGTGCAGCTATAGTCAATCCATGCTAGCAAAAGTATACATGTGTGTGATACATTGGCTGTGTTAGTAGGTGATTTCCCTTTCCCTGGAAAACACTGCACCCACGTATACAGTATTGCTATGCACCTGTTCTGTACCCTACCATGTACTGTGCACCATACCTCACAGGTGTGCACACCATTGCTGAATGTGTATTACTGTGTCAGTTATGTCTGCTGTAATGCTCACAGCCCTTATGTGTTTGTCCGACACATACCTAGGATGATATGTGGACAGATGTCATTTGTGAATGCCTGATGTCTGATTTACAGATGTCATCATCATCAATGCATATATGACTAATACAATACTATTACACTGACAACCATCAAACCTTAGCATGGCTATGAGGAGTGTACACACCGTTATTGATACGACACCCTCTTCCATGATATGCCACGGGACCACATTACTGCATATGTTAACATTACATGAGCCTGATATGTGACATATGTCCTGTACAATCAAATGCAGTGACTAAAAAATATGTTAGTTGTGCTGATGAAGACTGAGATGCATACGCTTCATGGGTGCATATGTGTGCATGCCCTTATCATGATGGTTGGTTGCATCTACTATGTGTACTACAGCAGTCACTATTCCTGGCAGGGGTATACTAGCATGGGCCATCTGCATTTGCCAGTATATGGTCAGTCTGCCCTGCACATGTCCCCCAACTCTGCAAGATTGCAAGGTCAACTCATGTGCATATCCCTTGGAGTTCACACACTGCCATCACTATTGCTGTGGAGTCAGAGTTACGTCTGCCACAGTTCCTGACCCTGACTTTGTGCAGATACAACCATTCATAGCATCCTTTGGATCCCTGCTGCAGTCCACTGGTGTGTCATGATGACAATCCCTCCCCACCTTTAGCATTTTTACAGATGCTTGACAACTATGGCCTACACATGTGTCTCAGTTTGCAGTGTCCCAAACACTGAACATCACGTGTAACAGCTTAGTCCCAGCTAATGAATGGCAAACTTACAGATGTATACTGGCAGTGGCACAGTACAGATGGGGATGGTGGGCCTGAGGTGGGGTGAGGCATTGATTGTGCAGCACATGTATCTTACGTGATACCGTCTGTAGGTTTCCAACGTGATCATGGTACACCATTACACATTGCAACACATGACTTTTGGGGACCTTTTCTGTTATGCATACACTACCTGTAGAGAGGCCTGGCTGATGTTTCCTGTGGTACAACTGTCACATCTGATTACCCTAACCCATAGGCCACATGTTTTCAGAGTCCAGACAATTGCTGACACGGGTACTGCACAGCCAGTACTTGCTAGAAATTCCTGCAACTCCCCTCAGTGTTGTAGCATGTTACTAGGCAGCCTGCATGACCAGTTTGCTACATGTGACATCATCTGTCTTGGATGGCCATCTGCTTATTTCCTTCATCATTCCTGTCCAATACATCCTTGCCACATAAATGACTGTCTGCACTGTTTATCATGGTATATGCAATGGTGAGGTATGGCTACATGTCCAGCTCATGGGTGCTACCTGTTGGGTATGGGGCCCACACCATGTCATGTAAGATGTGAGCAAGCCACGGCTGCTCTGTTGCAGGTAAGTGTGCACATTTGATGGCCAAACGTCTTGAGCAGCAGACCAAAACTTGGTGTGACACTGGGGATGTGTACTTGCTGGAAGGTGCATTTCCATGACAAATGCATGCAGTCAGTACCTCAACAGCTGTTTTCACTATATTTTATTTGGAGTGTGTGCACACATATGCTTCCAGTGTTTGTGAAGGTATGTATTCCCCATATTTGCTGCCCTAATATACAATTCCGTATTAAACACTCATTGCTCATGTTGGGACCTCATTACAGGTTTTAAGAGTTGTGGACCACAGTATTATGATATGCTGTAGTATAGATCTGTAACAGTTGCCATTGTAATACTGGTATATACACTGTTGTAGCACTGTATATGGGTGATGTTTGACACATGTCCCTATTGTAGGCCATTTGTACCACCCTTATGTTCATCTCTGTGGACACATTTTGCAATGACAGGATGTTAGTTATATTGCAGGAGTTTGACATACCCTTTAGATACACCATCATGGTCACCACTGTGATGCAGTGCAGTTAACATCAGCAATACGTGTACATGTATGGCATGCATTATGGGTAGGTGTGTTAAATGTGTGCATGGAATATACCATAGCCATAACATGACCAGTGTATTGGCAAGCCTGAGCAAAAACCATACTCACCAACTACAGGCTGATGCCTTGGAGGTATACCAGAGGGACTTACATAAGTGTGTGAGAGATGAGATGTCAGTAGCCACAGCTGTGGCATTGGTACAGGGTGGATGCAGCATTACAGTACATCAACAGTACAAGTCCACAATATTACAGCTTATGCACATCTGTTTATTACTACTACACAGCTACAGATTACATATATGTCATCTCACATATGCATGATCTACCTGTACGGATGTGGATGGATATGCAACAGTGGTCTACTGATGTGCCCTGTGGACTTAGCTGTACGCTCCGTTGCCGGTGTGTGAGTAGCAACAACCTCCACTATATTGTCAGCCAGTTGTGTGTGCGGGCTGGCAGGTGCCATGAGGCTGGCAAGGAGCTCCTCAACACATGTCAGCAGGATGGATGGCATGATCCCCCCTGTTGTGAGGTGATCCCCCCAGACTGCAGCAGCACACTGAAGGGCATTGCAAAGTAGGTCACTGCAATGATGCTGGACCTGCTCATAACTACGGTTATGCAGGCCAACATCACTGACCCTGTGGACAAGAATGTTCCATAGGGCAGTCCGCTCCTGCAGCTCATGGGCTGTTCTGCCATAGTGCTGCACCAGGTGTGTGATGATGACCTCATTTTCGTCCGCTGAATAGACAGGGAGTCTGCCATGCGACATCTTGCCTGAAAGACATAAAGATGGAAACAGGTCTGAGCAACTCATACAGCAAGGTTACCATAGTTCTTAATACACATTTCTGTCCCCCACCCACCATATCTGCGACAACAATCTGATCACACAACTCAGTAGGTATGGCTACAGCATACCTACCATTGGGACATATATCTTATTGTACCACACTTTGTGCTATGTGTTTGTAGCAATGTTCCCTGTGGGGACACTATCATTGCTGGCCTGTTACAGACAATGTCACCTGCATGCCATTGTAAGGGCCACTACGGTTCAATATATGCATATGGTCTGTTTGCTATGTGATTGCTGCACATCTGTTGTTATGTGTTATTGGGGATATCTATGCATGCTGTTGGACATGATCTGGGAAAGTGTGGACTATTACTACCCACATATCTTCTGTAACAGTGACACAATAGCATGTTTAGGGAACAGTTGAGAGCAGAACCACCTCTCCCACCTTATCTGGCCATGTTACCAGGCTACATCACATGTAGGACCCACCCTGGTGCCTTCTCATCTACTGGTCCTGAACTACCTTCAGGTGGAACCACCTCAGGGGATGGTGTACTCCCTGGGGGCACACACAGACAAGATCCTGTCACCTGAGGTCAGGTCCAGGGTCTGGTGCATAGGGAGCTCCACAGAGATGTGGGGGATGTGCTACAGCACCTTGAGGCCCTCAGTATAAACTCAGAGGGTCCATGTTCTCCTCCTGCTTAGCCTTAAGCCCTGGCACTTTCAGGGCTGTAAAGCTGATATTGTGACTGGCAATGGGTGAGGGTCTTGTTCCCATTGTTTCCATATGGGGGTGCATGGGGATTCCACATCGTAGATGACACTCACCAGCCAGGATGTTTACTCACCACATGTGTCATATACCACCCCTGTAGGCTGTCGTCTCTGTCTACCAACCCAACACACCTCCACAGATATACCTGCTATCCTTCCCCAAATTCCCAATCCCACTTTCATAGACAAGGGCAATGTGGTCCCAACAAGGGGTTCACACGTGACATAACTGTCACTGTTGCACACAATTACTGCTGTATATATATATATATATATGTGTGTGTATTGATATGTGTGATGTTCCCTCACACATAACATGCAGCACTGTGATGCAAAACTAGGGGATATGTATTTATATACGTGTGTGTGTGTGTTTGTATATATGTAGACATACACACACACACACACACACACACACACACATATATGTATATATATATATATATATATATATATATATATATATATATATATATATATATATAATGAGTTGTATATATGTGTTTATATATATATATATATATATATATATATATATATATATATATATATATATATATATATATATATATACACATATAGGTGTCTGTATATCTGAAGACGACATACATATACACACACATATACATACCTATATAAATATGGGGTACATTCAGACAACAGGTCCACACTCTCTAACTCTCCTTCTTGCACAGCTGCACTGTTCTGCCTTGCTACAACACAGACAGGTGCCACATGTGGACACAGCCTAACATTAGGGGGTTATATATAGGGACAGATTGCAAGTAAGCCTGTTACACACCTCTGGCATTTCAGCATGCTACATTACAAGTTAACTTGAGTGCCCTGCAAGTGGTGGGCTCTGGAAACCACATGTCTATCATAATGTCATTACTTCCACCACCAGCTATTGGCTACAGTAATATACATGTTTTCCATTACACAACACACACTATGATGGTTTACATCTTGTCAGTCAGTGCTGCTCTGCACAGTTGACGTGTATGGTCCACTACCCACAGAGACAGACACTATTGTCCATAGCAGTTGTTCAGCTGGACATCATTACAACAGCAACACCTGATGGTACATATAAATCATTCCACATCATCTATCCCATTATTATTACTCAAGTACTACAGTCAATTACATGCATATATACTTCACATAACTGTTGTGGGAATGATGTCTGTTCTGGATAGTTTGCTGAATTTTTTTTTTTTTTTGCTTTGCCGCTTTGCCTTTAGCTTTCTTTCACTCACTCTCTCTCTCTATCTCTATCTCTATCTCTATCTCTATCTCTATCTCTATCTCTATCTCTATCTCTATCTCTATCTCTATCGCTGTCTCTGTCCGTGTCTCTAGCTCTATCTCATTCTCTCTCCAGTAAATGAATTGAGCTGCTTTGAATAGATTACAGCATGGATTTTGTAGGTGATGCATATGATCAGGTGATGGCCTCTGCACCAATAAGTGTTCTCCACTTGCTACCTGCATGCAGCATGCTGTGTAGTACTTCAAATTACCACTGTCATGGCAACCCACTACTATAAATCCCTACATCATGTGGACGAGGTCCCTTTACCTTTCCTGTATGGTGGAGATCCTTCCTGTGTGTGGGCAGCAGTGTTACAGACAGCAGGTAGCAATCCCTCTTGCAAGAGGAGTTGCAGACTCAGGCCAGCTACATATTTGTATAAGGTTCCAGAACTACAGACAGAGTGTGAGTAGTGTTGTTATATGCATTGTATAGCACCAATGTTACATGTTTTGTGTGTACATACTAGTTTAACATGGAATGCAGTCTGTCTGCATAGCTCTCAACTGTGGGCCTATCCACATGATGGCCAGAGGTGTGCCTGTTATGTTTTGTATGTCACGTCACAGGTCTTGTGTCAGATATATCACTGGCAGTGTGTGTGTGTGTTGAGTGCTATCAGTACATGGCTACAGCCATTTGTGTTTCTAACTTCATATTCCTGACTAACGGTATGTTGCAGATTATCCTGTAACACCAACAACTACTCAGTGTATTTTAACACTATTTCACATAAGGGCCTGTGTTCTGGCCTCTGTCCTCCACCTACATAACAGGATTTGCCCATATGATATGCAGTAAGGGGTTCTTATGTAGTGGCCTGTGATTATGTCATTCTGCCATTCCTACCATCATTCCAGAGCTGTTGTGGCCCCCACACATATTGTGGGATAGGGTCCATATATATGTTGGCTTCAGCTGCATAAAACATGTGTGCCCCTCTGCAGACCAGAGATCAGTGTATGTAACAGTGTTATATACCCCTGCAAGTCAGTCTATGGGGGGGTATGCACCATAAATAACCCAGGCCATTACAACATGTAAGGGACATCAGTAGCAAGCCACCTTAAGGTATCTGGCTATACATTACCATACATTTCACCTTGGGAACATAGCTGGCCTACTGCTTACTGCCATTCAGACTGTTCTGTTTGTCAGTGTGATTGTGATGTTTTCAGTTATGCATTGTTATGTAACAGATATATCCCATTGTGTCAACTTAAGGGAATTTCATCTTAGGGATTGAGTATAGAGTGCAGTTAGAGGCTGCTGGACTATACATCTGCATTATATACTGTTGATTGATGGTTATTCTGTGGCCCAGTCTGTCTTTACTGTTGTACTACTTGCAGGCCTCGGTCTGGACAGCAACATATGTTATGCTTTCAGATTACTGCATTAAATAATCTGCTTGAGAGTTGCATTAATCTGTTAGTATGTATTTCAAAGTCTAAACAGCTATATGACATGGCATATACAACTGTAATCATACACAAATAAAACGTTCTTATGTATGCAAACCTGTGTGTGGTGTCATATCCTTTGACTTCTCTGTGGGTATATGTTTCAGACAACAATTGTCCATTGTATGGGTGACTCATACACTGTCCATTTGATATGATGGCAGCTGTAGGAATACTGGTTGTTCAGTATGGTGTGCAGCCTCTAAATATGTATCTTCCTATACATATATCTGTGTGTGTATGTGTAGTTACATATATATATATATATATATATATATATATGTGTGTGTGTGTGTGTGTGTGTATAGATATATATATATATATATATATATATATATATATATGTGTGTGTGTATTTGCATATATGTGTTTGTATATTTTGTATATGTATCTTTGGAATGTTTATTGCTTCCACATTGTACATTCCCTATGGTAGCCAGACTGGACTGCATGATATGTTATTGATACCATCCTGACATCATACAGGCAGGATGGATTACTGTTAACGTCTTGTGCCCATGTTGTGTTGGGTCCTGGGTATGGGACTTGCAACAGTTGGTATTCTGTTGCAAGGCAGATCTGTTTCACTGTGGGGGAGGTGGTGATATCAATACTTACAAGACTTATGTAGCTTGGGCCCCCTCACCCAATTAATGGTGCCTTTGGTCATATATGTATTTGTTATGTTCTCTTTTATATCTATAGATATATATCTGTATATACATATATATTTAAATATATAAATATATATATATATATATATATATATATATATATATATATATATATATATATATATATATATATATATATATATATATATATATATATATCCATATATATATGTATATATATATATATATATATATATATATATATATATATATGGATCTGGCGAAGGGTGACAGTGTTCTGTCCGGACCCGCTCTTGGAGGGGGTGAGCCCCATCCCCTGAGGTGGTTCCACCCGAAGGTGGTGAAGGACCAGTGCATGAAGAGGTCCCAGGGTGGGCCCCAGACTTACTGGTGCCCGGTGCCATGGCCAGATGAGGTGGGACAGGTGTGTCTGCTGGGACCGGCCTTCCCAAACGTGCTATGGTGTTTCAATTTTACAACATGTGTGGGTTAGTAATAGTCAACACATTCCAGGATTAGGTAAAACAGCATACATAGATATTCCCATCAACCCCAAACGCCAGATATGGAGCAGTTGCATAGCAAGCAGAACACATACATATATGGAACCACAGTGGCCATTACAACAGCATGCAGGTACATTAATGGCAGCATGCCAACAATGTGGGAGTATTTCAACATGCATAGAAAAAAATGTAAATATTAATCAAACAATAGGACATATGTCCACACAGCAGATTTAATGGAGCACATACTGATTGAGTTGTGTATTTAGTTTATTGCTGCAGATATGGTGGGGGGGGGTTGAGAAAGATGTCAATTAACAACTAGTATATTCCTGTAGTTCTCATTACTTTCCTAGTTAGTGCTGTGATCTGTACCTTATAGGCATTAGTACACTACCCTCCGGCTTTAGTTTGGACAGTAGTATGGATGTAAAGACAACTATATATATGAACTGAGTTTTGCCTGCAGTATACACCTCTTACCTGGTATACCTGTGGAAGTATTGTTTGTTAACACTACCTAACTGTTTCTACATGTGTTCCCAGATTCCAGGTTGATGTTATACACATACCTGTCCATCTCTTATTGCACACGCTCTGAGCATGTCTTGACCACATGCAGGTGAACCGGGACATATTTTTACTATTGCCCTCTTAAACCTTTGGTGAGTTGTACAATGGCAGGTTTGTTTTCATTGCCATTTTCCAAATATGTACAGGCCTGACAGTCAGTTATATGACATGAAATGCTGCCTACATGTCAGAGATTAGCTCGCTGATATGCCAGGGGGACAGGGTAACAGCCAGCAGATTTGGGCCGATTAACTGGATATTCTGGACAATTATGTACACTTGTGGGGTATGATTCTGCATACAGCTTACTACCACTCCCAGGATTCGAACCATGGCTGTGTCTGCTAAAAATAAAACAGTGTCCATCACAGTTGAGTGTGCAATATAGATATTGCTATGTATCTCTTCTCTGATTTCTGTCTATAAGTCTCCTGTGGTTTTACAATCTGACCTTGTAATTACAACACCCTTATACAGGATTTCCTAGATTGCTTTATTATGTAGCACAGTGTGAGTGACAGTGATGAGTAATACCTTATTATTCAGAGCAACGGCAACACTAACAATGCCATACAATGCCAGAGTAATCAGTACCAGTCCAGGATTTCAATCTTTTATTTCTAGGCACAGTTTTCATATCTGACAGACCTGTGGGGGCAATGTTTGTTAGCACTACCTGAATATAGCCACACATATTACCAGATTCCACATTAGTATTATGCACATACATCTCACTCTGTTACTGTACACACTCTGGTCACAGCTTCACAACATGGGGGTGGAGAAGGGACGTACTTGGCTTATTACTCTCTTATCATTTTTGGGAGTTCCTAGAGTGACACATTTGTTCTCCTAGATGTCTGACAATCAGTTGTATTTCATTATTTGCTGTCTAAACATCTGGGATCATCCCACTGATTTGCCAAGGGGACAGGGTGACAGGTAGTGGATATGGGCCAATTAACTGGACATTCTGGACATATCTGTACAGTTGTGGTGTATGATTCTGCATACAGCTTACTACCACTCCCAGGATTCGAACCATTGCTGTGTGTGCTAATACAACAGTTCACGTCTCAGTTGAGTGTGCTGTTTGGATTATGTTGTCTGTCTTTTTCACTGTTTTCTGTCTAAGTCTCTCTCAATTGGACAATATGACCTCTTGTGATTACAACAGTCATATACAGACATTCCTACACATGTTATTTATGTAGCGCAGTGTGGGTAACAGTGCTTAATACAATAGTACTATTAAGAGATTGTAACACTACGTTACTATATGATACCAGAGTAAACACATGCAGTCCAGCAGTTAGACCTTTATTGTCAGGGTGTAATCCTTTTATTTACATACTACCTATATGAGACTCTTCCTGCCATATTCTCTGGTGTATGCAGTACATGCCTTAAACAATACTGGTTTTATACAGGCAATTAACTTACTAATACTTTTAGATTTATTTTTTAAGACAATACATGCAAGAGTATTACTAACCTACCTCATGACGCAACTGCTGCAATCTACAGTCATGGGCTTCCTGGTTTGCAGCCCGCTCATCTGCCACTGTCAAAGACATAAGAGGAATATTTAGCCATACCTACCATAATACAGATGAGCTGGCAATTATTAAACAGCTAGTGGACTGATACTTACACATAGCTGGGACATCCCCCTTCCTCCTAGCCTGTTGAATCCACTGATCCAAGAGATCCCTCTTTCTCCACTTCAGGTCAGCTTAGGGATGCCTGATCTGCTCACCAACTCATGGTATGCCAGTGGCACTGATGAGGTCATAGGCGAGATGGTCCCAGGCTTCCGCTTTATACTGGGAACCCTGGTACTGGCCCTGCAGCAGACTCTGGTCATGGTCTTTAACAAGGAGTCCTTCCATGACTTTGGACTCCTGGATGCCCCAGCGCTGCTCCCGAAAGTGCAATTCCTCTCCCATACCAGTCATAGTGCCAACAGGAGGAAGCTGCAACCAGTTATGACATGTATTCCCACCTATTGGGTTTAAATTGGGCCGATTTCCTGCACTTTGCTGTGACTGGACAGTTTTGAAAATGTTAAGCTATGGGCAAACCTGCTTAACTAAGGTTGGCATTGCTCAAAGGGGTATACCAATGGGAAAACTGATTTATCTGGCCTACACATTACTTACTCCTAGTAAGCTGGGCTGTGCAATGCTTAGCATTGGTTAATTTTTCATTTGCATACTATTTGCTGTTTGGCAGTGATTTATTATTCATTACATGTTATATATGTGTTTGGTATTCAGGATTCATGTGTACGGGGTCTTTGTGTTTATCCCCTTGTGTTTATTAGGGGATTTCAACACTTTATTACAATGACACCTCACATCTGGACTTAATGCAGTACTCCAGCTTATTTATTTATGTTATGTAGTAGGTTATACAACATAAAACTGTGTATGTATTCCTTTTACATTAAGTTTGAATTTCCTATAGTGAGGATCTGTTTGGTAATACCTCAATTTTATGCACGCTTGTGATGGCTTAGTGGTTAACTACTGTGACTATAGTCGACAGGGTCCTGGGTTCAAGACCCTGCAAGGGCTGTTTACTTTGTTTCTGGCCAGAACAGCGGCTGTTGCATACAGAGTGATTAAGGCACTTTTTTCATCAATTGTAAGTGGGTTTGTGCAGGTTTGCACAAAGGTAAGCAATGCTAACCTCTGGTTAAATATGCTTACAGAGAGTTAGCTTCAATATTGCTTAACATGCATGCGCATTGCTTACACCCACACAAACGGGCTTAAACCCACTTACTACAGCTTAAATATGCTTACTCCCACTTACTACTGCTTAATAGTGCTTACTCCCGCTTACCCTCGCACTAATTTAGACAGAAATTTAAAATGGTTCTTGGGAAGGTGGTGGATTTGGACACTCTATGGATTTATCATTCATTACACATTGTACCTTTTATTTGCATCCCTGATTCATGTGTACATATATTGTATGGGACACTTGTGTTTATCTGTGGAGTTTACATTATGACAATGACACCTCACATCTGCATTTAATGCAGTACTCCACTTCACAAATATATGTTATTTAGTATGTTATGCAACAAAAAATATTGTTCATAAAATGATTTGACATGGAAAATGAAATGTTCTGGAGTGAGAGTCGAACCGGGAATGACTGCTCATAAGGCGAATGCACTGCTCACCATACTATTACAGTACTACTTCATTTGCATATATCTTGATATTTATCCTCTTATGCCATTTAAGCTGCAGTATATGTAGCTAAGCAATGGGCAAACCCGTGTACCTACAGTTAAATTTTGTCTGTTTGATAAAAAAAAAATAGCTTGTTTATATTTTATATTTTAACTAATTCTCTTATAAACTTGGGGGGATGTTGCTGGGGGTATGCAAACACTTATGAGTGGTCTCACTCATTCTTATTGCTAAACTGCTGTTCTTGATTGCAGGGGCATGTATATTTTGAGAGCTCTGCTCTCAGACACGCCCCATGCACTAGTACACGCTCCTTGTCCATTTAGGAGCTCAGACAGCGCGCCTTCATTAATATTAATGGTACACTGCCATGCTGCTCCTAAATGGGTGCTTCTGTGCAGGACTAAGCTAGTCCTGCACAGAAGAATAGTGAATCGGGGGGAAAGAGAATGCAACAGCCACCAATCACCTCCGTATTTCTTCCATCCAGAGCTTTAAGTGATCCAGCCAGAAGCTACAATTTCTTAATACAAGTTCTTTGCAAGCTTCCCACTCATCTTTGAAAAAATACTTCTTTTAATCAGCTAAAAGACAATTAAGATTTCTCTCATTTTCAGACATGCTTCAACACTAAATCTCTGCTTTTACACAATTCAATGGCATAGCTCTTTTACAATACACTTTTTTTTTTGGAGAGCAAAGATAGCATGCAATACCACGTATCTTCCCTTTAGTGTGTAAAGTAAGGCTTACTTTGCTTTGGCCACAAAGTTTGTATGCTACTCAGAGCCATAAATTTCTCTCATTTACTTACCGTGCTTCCATAAACCTTTCCCAGGGAAGACAAATTAAGTTACTTGGTCTCAGGCATGCAACTTGGCCTTTCTAGCATAATCCCTGCCTGATAACCTCACTGATGGGGCATCAGTTGCTATAGTTAAACCTTAATATGCATGTTCTAGTTAGTATGTATATCTATTACTTCATTAACCCGCATGTTCTAAAGTCATAATCCAATAAAAATACAGTTTAGCATGAATTGTTTTCAATTCTCCTTTTGTCAAGGTCATTACTCAGTGATTTTAATATCAAGACCCACCTAACAGCTTCTTTCGATTAAGACTTTTCAGCAGCCCTACCATAACAACACAATATTTACCTTCAGTCTTTTACATTACCAGCACAGCCAAGCCTGCCACTACAAGTCGTTTACTCGGCTCACTAAGTGTTTTTATTTATGTAACTTCTTCTCACCTGATATGAGCAAATGATAGCCAAGTGAAACCATAGCTAGATTAAACATCCTGTCTTGACATCAATTACTTCCTTGTTCATGCAGTCCATTCTTTGGTCATAGGCAAATTGGGTATTCTGCTCACTTTAATGAGTCCTTTGAGTAGGAGCCTCCTGAGTCTTCTCTTCCTGCCTTAATCCTGCTTCTTGTGTGAAATGAGGGACACCTGGCCCCTCCCTACCTTGATAATACATCCCCTACGTTAGGCATTCAGATACATCTGTACCTCACTTGAGAGGTAGTACAGGCCAGGACAATGTTTTTTTATTGCAAAACACTCCTTCACTCCAGCAAGAAAATAGAATGGAATATCATAAGACTACAAGAGAGAATTAGCAATGGACCACTTAAGCTAAGGCTGCTGTAAGGGAGTGAGTAAAGATGTGAGTAAAGATAATCATTCTTTGTTGATTTTCAGTGTCTGTTTAAAGTTGTTGAGTTTCCATGTCAATGGGCTTATATTCACAGAGCTTACCAACACATGGCAACCCCTCCATTGGGAAGTGAGGGTGTCTGCTTTATTCCAGCAACCTCCTAGCTATATAACTACTATACTTTGTTGTATTGCGCTTTTTATGTTATTTCTAAGTGATATTGTTATATTTCTACATTATTTGCTGTGTTTTTACACTTCTTTATGCCTTAAACTATTGCTGAAATTTCACTGTACAACTGCTGGTCACTTCAATTCTGCATCTAATTAATTAATTTCCTGGGATTTTACTGTATAAATTCTTGTAATTCTGCATGTTGGTTCCTTGTTTACTGATTTTTTACACTTAGATGAGATTGGTCTGTAATTTAGTGGCAGTGGAGGGTAGCCTGGTCTGGTCTGTGCTTGAGAATCACAGGGGAAAACTTAGAATATGTTGTTGTGATTAGGCAATGGGCTAGTTTCTTGATGTTCAATGTCTGTATAAAGTTGTAACATTTGCACAATGCTGCTCATCATGTAGTGGTGGTTAGTGGTCATCAGTGTTCTGTCCTCCTGTCTCTAGAACCAGCTTGGCAGAAATGAGCATCCTGAGACAGTAGCAGATGTCTCATGTTTATCAACAACCATCTAATTCTTAATCAGTCAAACACAGTATGTGAAAGATGTACTTATGCATTGTCACTGGAGGCAAAGCTCATAGATACAGCCTCTACAATTACCAAACAGGCTGCCAGAAATGCACATCGCATTCTACCTACCTCATATAGACCATGCACATAGACTCATCTTTGCTGAGGCACTTCAAATAATCTACCAAAACCCCAAAGTCCTCTTAGATGCAGCTGTAACAAGGTGGAACCTCAACAAACTCACAATCATTCTATCAGAACAATATTCACCAAGGCGCATACAGCTTCAGCTTATGCTGTCTCAGCTCACAAGCCCATAAGACAAACTTCACACAAATGTTCTTCTCATAGGTGATTCCATCATGAAACACACAAATGCTCCACTTGCCAAACTACTCAAGCCACTGAACCCCAAGTAAAAGTACGAGTCTGCAATGGTACATGTTGTACACGTGGGTGTACAATTATCTGAAATGTACCTCTGTAGTCTGTATGAAGAGAGACATGATGGAGCACTCCTCCTATGTGTTCCAGGCTACTATGAGCCTAGCATTGAGCAGCATTCTAGCTTCTCCATGGATGATGCCACAATATAAGCAGAAGATAATTGATTTTAATTGTCTTAGTTTTTGGTGTCATTCTAATGGCAGTACAATATTTCTCTACTTGGGGAGGGTGTAGATGACAGACCACAATACTTCACCAGGGATGATCTGTACCTGTTCCCTTTAGGCTTTTGAATATTGGCTAAAATTCTGTTCACCCCAAAGCATCACTTTTAGGCAATGCCACCTTGATTAACTTTCCAACACAACAAAACCAACCCAGGATAGTCTAAAGGTATTACTACTCAATGTTGGATGTTTAAACACAAAGTCCACTCCATGTAAGATCTCATAACAATGGAGAAGGTAGTCATATGTGTAGTTATAGAAACATGGTTTAAAGCCACAGAGAGCACCTCTGCAGTCTAAGACTCTAATGCCTTCCACACTTTTAGATCAACTGCTACACAAGAAGGGGGTATCTCAATATTCATTAAAGACAGTCACACCTCTAGACTGATCAAGCAGTATGATACAGTCGAGCTTCTCCATGTCCAACTCACCATAGCCAAAGTCCGTTACCACATCATTGCAAGATATTGGTCCTGCTTTGTGACCCAGGATAACCATACCACATACCTAAATGGACTGGAGTCACTCTGCTTTAAACCCAACATTTTATTCCTGGCAGATTACAACTACCTACTATAGACTGGGAAACATGCAGAAATACAAACACCAGAGATTCCTAAACTTTGTCAGCACAAATACTCTAGAATAAATTCTTAGTATACTCACTAGGTATGCCAACATCCTTAACCTGCTCCTCAAAAACATAGTGGAACTTTACACTCACCCATATGTGACATCCTCATTTGCAGGTCAGACCATAAAGCCATTTCTTTGAAATTAAACTAAAACCTCAGACCATGCATAACCATTCAACATATAAGAATTATTCCAAAGCAAACTTCTTACTACTGCATGATACCCTTGAAAAATTTCAAGCCCCACCCCCAATCTCATGAACTTCACTGCCTATTCAGAATCGTTCACAGAAAATCTATACCATCATGTAAACAGCTGCAATAATGCAGTTATATCCACCAGAATAAATAAAGGACAAACTCAAAGAACAGGCCACTCTGATGGAAACCAAATATCAACAAGTTGTGTAAAAAAGGAAGAAATCCATGGCCAAAGCTAGTAAGTGTAATATCCATCAAGACAAGAAACTCCTCATCAAACGAAATAAGTAACTCAGGGGTCTTAACATATCCATCAAAGCCAAATTCAAGGAATTGCAGAGGGATTTACATTTAGCTCAGACAGTTTATCAATGATATTTGAGTTTGGGAAGGAGTTGAATGTCTTTGTGAGGTCTATATGTGCAGGGTATACTACTTTGACCTCATTCTATTGCTACAGTAATGTTTTCAAAGAAATCAACCAGGTTAAATAAAGAGGCTCTACCTTGTCAAATCTGAACTGGCTAGGGTCAAGAGCCTGTATCTTACACATATCCTTATTTGTTAATTTCATAATGATCCTTTCCACAGCCAGAAAGATTCGACTGGTCAGTCTTAAGGATTTATAATTACCTAAGTATGTTGAAGCCCCACCATTGCGCAAAGGAATGACTGCTGCTATTCTCCATTCATTTGGCATAAAGCCTGTTTTGAGGCTGTCATTGACTAGCTTCTGTCAGATGTCTGTTTCAAGCTGACTAGTAGGCAACCTGTTATGTTGTCCAGTCCCACAGAAGTAGTGTTCCTGGACTTAGACAATGCTTTAAGGACTTATTCTTGGGAAATTTGAATCGGAATATAGATGTGGGTATATGATCTGAGAATACTGGAGATGAGGGTGAAGTCTGAGCTAAATTTGTCTGCTAGTACATTAGCAATGTCCTCTGGATAAAAGTATCTAATATCATTTACTATTAGCTCTGGCCAGTGCTGGGCATTGCTTCTGAGGATTCTGCCACAATTAAATAATGCTTTATGATTATCCTTCACCCGTGTGGTTATTTTTACCTCATATTTATTTCTAAGGAGGATGGTTGCATTGATGCAGCTATATACAAGTGCATAGAATTTGTCAGTATAGGGTTAAGCAGTGGGACTGTCAAAATGAAAGGGGCTTTCGAGTTTAACAAGGTCATCACTCAGTTTTAGTAGATTAGCCTTCACATAATCTCTGAATACAGAGGTATTGGAAGTAGGTTCAGGCTTAAGACTTTTGGAGAATGTGACTGATTTGTGGTCTGATTTGACTATTGAGAAAGTTACAGCTGGTGGGGAGTAAAGTTGCTCCATATTGGTAAGGACAAAATGCAGGATTTTATCACTCCTAGTTTTGGTGTATACTAACTGTTCAAGAGAGTTTGCATTGATAACATAAAGAAATTTCTGGGCATACATGTTTGAGGATGTATAACTCTCTCAGTTGATGGAGGTGTAGTTGAAGTCTTCTAGGGGAATGTTTTTTTGCTTAAAGTAATGGTAATCCATATTACTTAGACAGGACATGGCTGAGGTGTACATAGATGGGGTCCTATAGTTATCCATGATATGATAAGGGGGTTTGTTAATAGTTGGGCATGGAGGAGTTTCAAGTTTTTTAAGAATATGAAGAGACCATCATCTTTACTTCTTTTATCTAATGCAATGGGTCTGAAAATGTGATGGGTATTAAAGCCCTACACAGATGGAGTGATTTCACTGGTTTTGAGCCTGGTCTCTGTGATGATGCATATATATCACTGTTTTCCAGGGTAAAGAGTGCTTGTAGGGAGTGCATTTGTTTTGTTTATTTTGTTAAGGCTCCTAGCTCCGAGAAGCAATATCTTAATGTTGTCAGGATTCTGTTTTGTTATGTTGGAAACTTTAGAAAGACTGACGTTGTCTAAAAAAAGATACTAGGGGATGGACAAGGATTTTAGCCAATATATGAATGCCTCAGTTTAGGCCATCCTTGGCAAAGCAGTTAGGACTATCTACCATCTCCTCCCAGGCTGATATATATTGCACACCCTTTGAATGGCAGTATAGTTGAAAAAAATAATAATTTGTTCATATTGTGGTGTCAATCTTGGTGATGGTACAATGCTCCATAAGGTTAGGTATAGAGCAGCCACAGACTCATATTCAGAGAGTTCCATCATATTTCTCTTCATGTAGTCAAGAGAGGTACATCTCAAGTCATTTACATCCACATGTATTATGAATGTGTCATATATGTACTTGTAGTGCAAGGACTTGAGTGTGTGCAATATGTAGCAAACCCTGGTACATGATAGGTAATTGATTATGACCATCTCCTTGTGCAGCCTAGGAAATGGTGCAACAGTATGTATTACTATGGAGCCACTTATGATTAGGATATTGGAATGTGTGTTGGTTTGCCTTATGAGCTTTGGAAATGAGACATTGTGACTCTTAGATGTGTGTTTCATGGTGGGTGCTGCCTGTGTCATGTGCTAGTGAGGCTTCTGAAGGTACTTGTTTCTTAGGTTACTTTTAGGAGTCCTTATGGCTCAGCATACAAAGGTCTATGTGTTTGGTGTGAGCTGTGTACATCTTTTGTCTAATGTGTTATGTGGTACTGAAACCTGCTTGCTATTTTCAGTGGCTTTCTGTAAGAGATTTGTCCCAAATAACATTCTATAACTTCATCACTTACACACACACTGTGTCCACTGGTTTAAGTAGTAGGTGGTTGTCAGTAAACATGACACAACTGCTAAATTTTCTCAGTATTTCCATTTCAACCTGGAAAGGAGGGCCATTAGGTGAAAAGCTATGGATACGTGAATATAAGAAATAAGTACCATCCTATCCCTTTAAAAATTATATCACTTAAAGAAATAAATTTCATATCTTGGGTCATTTGAAGTATGAGAAGCTAGGAATGGTTAAAAAATTCACACTGTGAAAACAAAAAGCGTATTTTACAGAGACAGTCACATGGTTGCTGAGACATGCTGAATACTGTGCAAAATTATAACAGTGATAGCTGACATGATATCACTGTTTTATTTATACACTTAGGAAGTTTGCTAACTGCATTTTGGAGGCAAATTTAAATACTGATGTTGTATTATTGGTGCATGCACCAAGGAATTAAAGGAAACGTAGCCAATGGAAAGATATGTGTCACTAAAGGAAAATATAAATTTTCCAAAAAGAGTCAAAAAATGAAAATTTAATCAATAGTATGGATAATGTTGGCACAACATTCACATTTGTATTGAACTTCAAGATATGAATAATGTGATTAAAAGAGAGCACTACCCTTTGCTTACAATTGAAAAAAATAGACTCAGAAATGTCAAATGAGATGTTAAATTTAGTTATTGATGAAACAAGGAACTCTGGGAGATAAAGCTAAATGAAGCATCATCACATAGTCCAAACTGTGTTCATGCTTCATGTAAAAATTGAGAACAAGCTTCTCTATACTTTCATTTGGTGTTTCTTCAGTGCTAGAGTTACTACAAAGAGCTTGTGTACTGGTATTTGAAAGCTTGGAAGATATTGTAAATATAACTGGCAAGCTTGTTTTTTGCAAAGGTTGTTACAAAAACATGACAATTTGCTGAATAGATTAAGACAACATGCTTTCAAGTTAAATAATAGTAAATATAAAATACATTTAACACATCTGAAATACTTAGGTCATATTCTACTACCAGAGGAGCTGAAGCCTGAAAAAGAACCATCAGAGTAGCTGTGCTAATGCCAAGCAAGAAGGATGTACTATGATGTGAAGTTTGTAACTGACATGACTGAGGTATGTATGCCTCTAGGAAAGCTGTTAAAGTAAGATGCAGCCTGGTAATACAGCTATAAAACAGGAAGTGTGATTTGGACTGCTTAGGAAAATGATTACAGACAAATCCATATTAAAATACTGCGATGTGAAACAGTATAGATGTTCTCATCCTACAACAAAGTATTTTAGATACCTAAGGGGTAAGAACTTTACAAATTCATAAAAAAGATAAGCTCAGAGAGAAAAACATTTATTTGTAATAAACTATGATGGTGAGAAATCCTGTGAATATGTCTATTGCAGATAAGTTCAAGTAAAAAAGATCAAAAACCCTTGACAAATCATATTTGGAAAGTCTCTGTACAAGACACTTCTGAGATTACTGAGGATGGCATGATGAAACAATGAAATACAGAACAGACAAGGAATGCACATTGTACATATTTTGAATAAATGAGGTCTGGCAACAAACCAATTTGTCCAGGGAAATCTTCAGTGTGTATGGGTTAGTCTGAGGTAAAGGTGATTGGGTTTTTTTGGCTGTGGAAGGATGTTAAGACAGGAAGTAAGGGAAGGTTTGGGTAGATTTTATGAAGTAAGGGGAGAGTTGGAGGAAGTAAGGTAGGTGTAGGGTGGGGCTTAGAAGTTTTATGTGAGGGCAACTGGGAAGGGAATCAGATTTAAGTGTGATTTTGCTACACTGCAGATTTACATCTGAGATGAACTGTAGGCACTACTGTGCTCAGGAAGGCATCGGATTAATAGCTGTCGACATGGATAAGATAGGTCATGCTTGATAACCAGCTTGGTTATGCATTGAGGTATTGATTGGGGAGCATGCGGTTTAATAAATATTCCCCCCTCTTTTGGTAGGGAAAGATTAGTTTGAAGCTGTGAGTAACAGGTGTTGGGATCAGGCAGTGGTACATGTTGCGGCTATTGGGGAGGGGAGATTCTGGCCTAGGATATATAAAAATAAAAAATGGTGAGGGAAATGCAGGTAATCAGTCATCTAGTAATTGGGGGAAGGCAGAGAGCTTGGTGGTGTGATTCAATAGGTTAAGAATGGGCTTACATACCTTGCTGGCCATTCTTTGAATTTCTGGGATTTTGTCATGCAGGCTTTCAGGGTTGGTGGGTGGTTTGGTAGTCCCTGAGTCTGCAGAGTAGTGTGATGGATGTCTTGGTGCTGTACTCCAGCAGGTAGGGGTTCTGGAGTCTTCATTGGGAGTGCCGGTAGGCTGCCATGGCTTCTTTATGGCTGTGGTGGTTAAACAAAGTGGTGAAGGTCTTTTCGCAACCTCAGAATAGGCAGGATAATGGTCAGCTGTGTGGCATTAGCCATTGGGAAGGTGGGGGATGTATAGGTGGTTGCTCTGACAGGGAAGCAACATGCCAACTGTCAGCTTTGGCAGGACGTCCAGGTTTTGTCTCCTAATTCTGGTCTGTTCTTCTTAAGGCTGTGGTTTCTGGGAGTTGGTGGCAAGCAATAGGGATAGGGTAGGAACTGGGCAAAATTGGGGTTTTAACCACTGGGAGGGAGGTCTTGGGAGCAAGTGTACATTGGTCTGGTCTGCAAACATACCTCTCAACTGTCCTGATTTGGACTCAAATTTCAATGCAGTCCCTGTTGGTTGCTCCTAGAACTGGTGATTTGGGAGGAAGAAGTGGTGCATTATTCTGCTTGCATAAGTGGTCAGAAGAGCTATTATCTGTACAGCATGAGGTTGGTTATAGTTTTCTTTTATGTCATGAGATGCATATTACTTACTATTCCTTATTCTGCCCAATGTCTTCAGTTACTAGAGTTAATGTGGGTTTCTACCTGATTCTGTTAAAATTTGTCCTTGACTGGTGGAGAGCTATGCCTGAGAGTGAGGCATCTTCATAACTATTAGCCCTGCTCAAGGTCCAGGTGTTGTCTCATAATTTTGTGCTGTTTCTCATAGAGTTGCCGTTTTCTGGATTTGGTGACAATTGTTGTGGACTGAAGTCTTTGAACGATGGTAGCATTTGAGGTCAGATGTTGTGCACTTTGGTTATTGTATGGTGGCACATACTATTTTGTTTTAACAGCTTTTAGGCTCAGAGGATTAGGGTGCATTATCCAAGCATTTTTGGACATTGTGAGCAATGTCACTTAAGTGGGGAAGAGACAATGCACTGTAAAACAGAGGCAAGTAGATTTTAATTACAGCTTGACATTTTTTTTCTCTGCAAACGTCCTTTTAGGGACACGGATGCAGACCACATGAGGAGTAGTTACACTAGTATTAATATAGGAATTAATTTTTTTTCTTCTTCCTCCAGTTTCATTCTTGTATTTTCTGACAGATGGCAGAGATGGCCAGCCATTGTTTCACATGCAGAGGAGCTGCTTCAAGAATTGCCTACTAGTGAGTCTGTGGCAGCTGAAGAACCTGGGGAGTCCAGCTGGAAAAAGAAAAGGCCGCCATAAAAGAGCAAGTCATTAGCCCAAGGGAAGTGGACATAGCAGTCAAAGGATGCCTGCACAGTGGATGGTCTGGCTGCTGGACTGGTGCAGGATGTGGCAGATAATGACATGTTGTTGGGAGTTTCTGTAGGCATGTTGGACTTGATGAGTTTTGGGAATAGTCCAGGGATTATTGGAGTTGAGGCATGTCAGGAGTTGGGTGAAGCTGCAGTTGCTGTGGTGGATCTGAAGACAGTTGCTGTAAGGGGGCAGGTGCAAGGTGAGGCATTCATTGAGAAGTGTAATGAAGGCTTGTCTATAGGGAGTTTCGCTTTGTCCATAGGTAAGGTAGAGTCCTAACATGAGGTTGAGTTGGAATCTGACATCCAGCTGGGGGATTGGTTAGCTACACAGGGACTGGGGCAAGGAACACTGGCAGTTTTACTGACCCTTCACAAACTGTTCTCAGTTAAAAAAATATTTGGAAGGAGGAGCATGTTGATGACTTTGAGCTGGAAATTGTGGATGGGGTTTAACATTTGTTGGAATTGGATAGAGTGAATAGCAAAGATCTTTTGGCAGCTTTAGGGGCCTTGGGGCATAGTGGGTTAGATAGGCTGCGATCATGAACACGTGAAAATCGGGTGTTGAATTTCACATACTATATGGCAGTTTGGATGGAGAAGGATGCCGCCTTGGCCTTACCACTCTTGGCTTACTTTCTCACAATTTGGGAGGTTCAATGGTTACGGGTGGGGAACGCTTGGTTGTGATATGACCAGAAGTTTCAGAAGAAGAAAGCAGTGGCTCATTCACTCCATTGGGTGGTTAGGCACTCCAACATATGGCTAGCCACTATGATGGATAGCTTCTGAGTGGTTAGTAGAGGGGTAATGATAGGAGGGGAAGGGGTTGTGGTATGTTGGGCCATTAATGTGGGGTGTTCCTCATGGGCAGTGTGTAGGTTCTCATATGCTTGTTCAAAGTGTGTGAGAATACATCCAACTGTACAGTGTGGTCATCAGGAATGTAATTTGTGTAATTCTATTTCATTTTCTACTGACTTGGGAGGCTTACCTTCTTCCTTTCAGGGGTTTTAGAGTCTCTGAGGTAGGGGGAATTTCCATGGACAGAGGGTGGTTCCCTTTTGGGGGGGCAGAAGTCAGGTTAGGGGATGCATTCTCATTAAGGTGCAAGATTTGCAGCATATGCTTCAGCAACTTTCTGATTTGTCACTTAGGGATGCATTAATTGATGGATTTTTTCCCAGGGGTTTTCTATTAAATCAAAGGTTTTGGCAGATGGAGTAGTCTGTAAGAATCTACAATCAGTATTGGGAAAATACGATATTATGTAGAGTTTGGTGGAGAAGGAACAATGGGTGGGTAGGCTATTGGGCCCTTTTGACAGCCTTCCCTTTGGCAGTTTTAGGGTCACACCAGTGGATCTGGTTCCTAAGAAGTCAGCCGGTGAAGTCCGGTTGATTAACCTTTGTCATACCCTGATGGGAACTATGCTAAAAATTTTATTTCAGCAGATGACGCCAAGGTCAGTTATGCAAATATTTGTGCAGGTGGCTGGATTGTATAATATCACTAAGTTCATGACAGCTGGTCATATGTTGAAAGGATGGGGTAGACTGGCTGGTGTGAACATGGATATATGATGACCTTTGACAAGACAGGTTTAAAAGTTTTACTGAAGGGTCTAGCTTTAGTGGTTGGTGCTTCAGTGGATTATGCTTTGTGAGTGACCTTGTATTTGTATGGATTCATTTTTGAGCATACAGGGTATCAGAACTGTTAGGGTCTTTATTTTGGGGGGGGGTTGTGGCTTTTCCTGAGGCGGTGAACATTTGGTTACGTAGATCTAAAATGGATCAGTTGGGAAAGGGCATTCGGACAGTTCTTGGGAAAGATAAGGAAAACTGGATGTGTCCGGTGGTTTGAGCTGGGAGATTATTGTGGACCCATGCAGGGAGCTCTCAGGATTTGGTTTTTCAGTCAAGAGGGATTAAGATGGTAATGGGCAATCAGTCTGTATATATGATAAGAAGGACTTTTCACTGTATGGGCTTTCAAGTGAGAGGTTTTCCACTCATTCTTTTCCTATTGGTAGGGCTTCAGATTTAGCAAAGGAAGGCAGATCAGTTGAGGCCATTAAGAGGGTGGGTTGCTGGTCATCAAAAATGCTTTTTATCTTATATTAGATAATTGATTACATTGGTTGGTTTAATATTAATATTTTTTTTAAGGAAAGGAGGTTGTCATCCTGGGTCAATCGTATGTTCATTGGGCGGTGAAGAGGGCTGCTGTTTGTTTGGCTGGTAATGAATTGAATTTGAATCTCTTTGGGTGGAGAGTCATTTGGCATGGTATTAGAGGCCTGAAGTAGAATCAGCTCATGAATGAGTCTGCATTTATAGTCATGGGTGGGGATTCCTCAAGTATCGGTGATACATTTGGCAGGTAATGACTTGGGAATAATTCCTAAGAATCAGTTTGTGTATAGAATAAGACAGGATGTGGTTACACTGAAGATGTTATATCCAGAGGTTATATCCAGGTATATGCATTGTGTGGTCAGAGATAGTACCACAATTATGTTAGAGGAATGTTGCTAGTTTTATGGCTTTAGAGTGGACTTGGCAGTTTATTAATTGTAGGTTGGTGAGGCAGATGGTTGTTTTAAATATGCATATGATAGAACATAGGGACTTTGATGATAGGGACCCAGCTGAGTTTAGAGACAATGGAGTACACCTAAGTGACTTTGGCTTGGATTTGTATGATGTGCATTTAAGTTTATTTTTTGGAGGGTTTAGTGAAAGTCCTTCATTAAGTGATGAGAAACAGCCTGAGTCAGGTTGGTGGGCAGAGAAGAGGGGCAGGTCTGTCCCTCTTCTGTTCCCCATATTGGTCTTGGGTGTTGATGTAAGGAGTTTTAGGGATGAAAGAAAGTGGTAGGATGACTCTGCTTTGATAAGTAAGAATAAGTAAGCAGTGATGAGGATGCTGCTTATTCGGGCAGTGTGAGCGGGGATATGCTGCCCTGATGTATGGTTAAAAGGATGTTCATGTTGTGATTAGCAATTTAAAGTGATACAATAAAGTTATGTTATTAATAAAGGTTGTCAAATGCAATCCTGTTGTGATGTGTCTTACTAAAGTGGATTGGGACAAAACCTATTTACCATCAAAGCATAAATATTTTTTTAGACAAGGAGGAAAAGACTCTTTGAATAAAACCACACTTACCAATGAGAGAATAAAATAAAATAATTTCCTCAGATGTACTGACACCAGCATTAAAATACAGTTATTGAAAGATATTCCACTGTGACTATGATATAAGCAAAATTTGTCCGTAAGGAAAGATATCAATTTTTCATTAAAGAACAAATAAGTTATGTCTGCAGCTTAATGTTCAAATGTAAAAAAAATGCTTCAGAAGATATATGACATGGTACAAATAAACAGCAAAATATATTATTATGACCGGAAATGTTGCTCCAAACACAAGTAATACAGATCTATGCAGTCTTTGATGCATACCATAACAGCAGTTCAAAGGAAACAAGTTCAGCTTGTACATTTCTTCATCATACTTGCCTTCTGGAATATTTTTATCCGTGGAATGAAAGCCAAAAAAAATGTTGCATTTCAAGTCATATATTTTACAATAAAAGTTGTGTATAACAGCCAAAGTGGCAGACATAACAAGTGCAAGTGTGATTACTGCACTAAAGTCTACATACCTGAATTGGGATACCTGATATCATAACTGGACAGTAGTCTGCAATACAAAATTCAGCCCCCCCCCCCCATTGGTGGAAATGCAAGAAGAACTGAAATTTTTCTACATTTGTTAAACACCTGTTTGGGTTTGTTTGTTCTGATTTTTTCTTTTTTGTGTTCCAGTCTCCCTCCCTATTGGTAACCTGTTCTTATACTTAGTGGCTTTCCAGTTGCCCACCCCTACTGTAAATTTGATCTGGGACACTCCTCCCAGTTTAGTGTCATTACCTCATTCTACCTAATACAGGGAGAACATTTGAGAAGGCCAACCCACTTAGTTCTTAACCTTGAGTTATCTTATGCTTCTCCTTACTCCCTTTCCATTTTACTATAAAAAAAAAATCTAAGCTTGTTTCCTGCCTTTCATGTAAGTAGTCTAGTCCAGATAAATATCTGCTGTATCCAGGACTGTTTGTAAGCTTCTGAGCCCCACCGCTTAGCTAGGATTAAACTATTCCCAGCGCCATAAAGTCTGCTCTTCAAATTTTCCCTTAGAACTACCCAGTTTAGTTTTAGCACTCAAATCTGTTTCTTTGAGCTCAGCACTTGTTCAGAGCTCGTTGTAGGCACTAAATATGCTACAAATTACTACAGCACTCAACTTTCCTCACTTGTCTAGAGGAAAACAGGTTTTAGTACTTAATAAATAAGCACCTATCCAGGCATGTATAAGGTTCAGCTCCTGGTGTTTTTTCATGTCAACCTGATGAATCTCGGCATCTTGGGGCAATGCAACAGTTGCCTCATGTACACAGACAGCCCATTTCTCCTATCACCCAACACTACAACCTGTGAGAGATGCACTTATATAGCCAAACTCAAAGCAAAGTTCTCTTCACCCTAGACTGGACTAGACAGTCAAGAGGAGAGGGTAAACACTTGCACTACACCACACTCATCACATAGTCCCTCAAAACCTACACCACCAAAACACACACAAAGAAATAAAAATCTGCCCAAGCAACAGGATTCTCCAAAGCAAAAATGCAAGCAACCTCCACCCCCAACACAACCCAAATGACACATAACCCACAAACTCTGTGTGCCACTCAACCACAGACCATAAGGCATAACAATGTAACAATGTCGATGTGAATGACCTGAGACATACCTCCCTGGACTACATGAAAAGAGATATGAAGGAGCTGTCCGATCTTTTAGCTCAGTCAGGTATGACCCTATCCCTGAGTAGTATCCTGCCATCACCCAGAATGATAACACAGTACAAGGACAAAGTGATTGACTTCGACAATTGGCTATGCTACTGGTGTCATTCTAAGGGGATTCAGTATCTGTCTGCCTGGGATGACATGATCGACAGACCACGATGCTTTGCTAGAGATGGCTGTTGCCCTTGGGATTCCAGATATTGGCTAAGGCTCTTGCCACCCCTATAGTGCCTTTTTTTTAGTTAAGGTTCAAATGATAAACTCACCACAGTAACAGTTACAAGCAAGCAAAATCTGAGGGTAATGCTACTGAATGCTAGATGTCTAAACCTCAAAATGCACTCACTCGAGGCACTCCTTAAAATGGAGAACATCAACATCTGTGCAGTGACAGAGATCAGGTTCTGTGCAGTGACAGAGATCAGGTTCAAGGCTCCAGAGAGCACCCCTGCATTACCAGGCTATAATTCATACCACACCTTTTGGCCACCTAATCTGGACTGAAACACTAATGGTGGAGGCGTGTCCATATTCATTAAGGATATCCACACCTCCAGGCTAGTTGCTCAGCATAATGCATCTGAGATTATCCAAGGGCAACTAACTCTGGGCAAGACTGCAATCCAAATTGTAGCTTGCTACAGCTCCCCCACCGTGCCCCAGGATTCCCACTCCTCATTTCTTGATACACTGGGAAATATTAGGGTACAACTTAACACCCTAATAACGGGTGATTTCAACTACCCCACCATTAACTGGAAAAACTACTCCTGTACCAACTCTTTTGCTCAACGTTTTCTGGAATTCATGAATTCCAACGCCTTGGATCAACTTATCCACACCCCCACCAGGGTCAGCAATATCTTAGACCTGGTCATTACCAACATGGGCAACTGGTGTTCCACACCAGAGGTCAATTCCTTTAGGTCAGATCTGACCACAAGCTAATCACCCTAGACATCCACATCCCGTCCCCACCCCCATTAGGGAAACCTCCGTAAAAAAATTCTCCAAAGCCAACTTCACACTTCTTAAGACAGAAGTGGCAAACTTCACGACACCCATGCAGATGGACAATAGAGGTACAACTGCTGAATCCTACAAAAATTAACTTTATAAGCACTTAACACGAGTGCATGGATCGTGCAATCCCTAAATGAACCAAGATGCTATCCTGCAAAAAAATGAAGCCAATCTGGTGGTCCCCTGCGATAAACAAACTCTACAACAGAAGAAAGAAACTGCTGCAAAAACAGTAAAATCCCATGATTGGAGAAACACCCTGGTCAGCCTCAGTAAAAAGCTGAGATCCCTCATAAAATCCTCCAAAGCTAGTTACAAAAACAAAATTGCCACTGATTCTAAAGACAACCACAAAGCATTCTATAGCTATGTCAAGAATTTCAATGGCAACACTCAGATCTGTTCTGAGTTACAGCACAATGGCACTAAATATACAGAACCAACTGATATTGCCAACATCCTGGCCGATCGGTTCAGTGCTAACTTTATCCTCCTCTCGCCCCCTAAAGGGCCCATTTCTATACCGGAAGAATGCAAACTTCCTGTAATCACAGCTGCACAGGTAAAAATCACACTGTCCAAAGCCAAGAACACAGCATCCATGAGACCTGACAACATCCTGGGCTGCGTTCTACATGAACTACAGAATGAACTGGCACCCCACCTAAGTACCATGTTCAATCATAGTCTCACCTCAGGGTTTGTGTTCACTGAATGGTGCACAGCAATGGTTATCCCACTCCACAAAAGGGGAGCCACCACGGACCTCAGGAACTACCATCCCATTAACCTGATGAGCCTGTCTGCAAGGCTATGGAACATATTATCATGGAACTTATAAACAATGACATTGGTAATCTCCAAACTCTTGACCCCATGCAATTCGGGTTTATAAAAGGAAGATCATGTCTCATAAACCTGATAGACTTCTTTGAAGCGGTCACCAAAGCCGTAGATGAGGGTAAGGTGGTTCACACAGCCTATCTAGATCTTGACAATGATTTTGACGCCATCCCCCACTCTGGAATTATAGATAACCTCACTAAACTAAGTATAAATTCCTGTGTCACAAGATGGGTTGCCAGCTGGCTCACTGACAGAACCCACACTGTGAAAGTAGCAGAATCCAAATCCGCCTTCAGATCAGTGACAAGAGGAGTACCACAGGGTGCAGTCCTGGGTTCTCTCCTGTTTGGTAGCTACTTATCAGAAGTACAGGCTAACACAGAAGATCTTTTGCTAATGAAGTTCAAAGATGACTGCAAACTAGGAGCCATAATTGAAACTCCTAATGATGTGGACATCCTACAAAAGGGCCTCACTGAGACAGATGCCTGGTGTCAAAACCATTGCCTCAAGCTCAGTGCCAAAAAGTGCATTGTCATCCCTTTTGGTAAAAACTCTGTACCCATGAACTACCACATAGGCAGTAGTCTACTTAACACCAAAAGTGTGATAAGAGATCTTGGGACACAGGTGGACAGTAGTCTCTCCTTTGATAATCACATTGCGACAGTAATCAGGAAATCTTTCTACATGGCACACCTCATCAAAAAAGGTTTCTCATGCAAGAAAAAAGAGGTCATTGTTCCCCTCTACTCATCACTCATTAGACCCATTATAGAGTACAGCACCCCTTTTGGCATTTACCTAACAAGAAATCTACAACAACTAGAAAGGCCCCAGAAATACCGCACAAAGAGGATTACCAGCCTCAAACAGATGCCCTACGCAGACCATCTCAAAAAACTCCAGCTTTACTCCATTACATATCGCCTACTCAGAGGCGATCTCTGCCTAACATACAAAGCTATGTCAAACCCAGAGCTTTTGGACATACTCCACTTAAAGAAATCCTAATCCCTCTGGACTACATGTTCTAGGGACCTAAACCTTGTCACCACAATAAACAGAACATGCTGGAGGGACAGATTCCTGTCCCAGAGACTTCCCATACTCTGGAACAACCTACCTATCTATATCAAACAAAGCTCTTCATTAGTACTCTTCAAGAAAAAACTTGATGATTGGATGGGAGATAGGAAATTCACCCCCGGGGATCACTTCTGTGGCTCGGCTCGATGGAGGCACAGGAAAATAATTTTCTTGGGTGGCAAAAGCCAGGGTACCTTTTTGACAAGGCTTATATAGGCCCAAGGGCCAATAGCCAAGTACCTACCTATGAACCTATGATAATCACCCGGGCTAAGATACCTTAAAAGTCATTATTGCAATGTTCAGAATTCTTTCTTTTTTTATCAGAATTTCATTAAAATTGCCAAAGTGTTGAGATTTATGCTATCAGATGTCACACATTCAGTAGAAACCCTACCCTCAAACACATACATCATGCACACCTATGGGCAATTTGGTGGGTCTCAATTTGTATATGGCATGTGTTTGGATGTTGTCTGAAACCCCAAATGGACATAAGAAGGATGTGAACCTAAGGATCAAGAGCTGTGAGGTAGCAATGGAAACCATTAGTTCACTCTGTCACCTCTGTATATTTTATAATTAAAATGGGGCTGTTATATCTATATTCACATCTATATCTATATCTCTAACCATAACTATATCTATATCTAATCTATATCTATATCTATAATCATATCTATATCTATATCTATATCTATATCTACATCTATATCTATATCTACATCTATCTATCCATCCATCTATCTGTGTGGTATACTGTTCAGATATGTGGGTACACACTTTATAATTGCTTACAGATAAAAAAGTTGTAAATACAAATATAAAATATGGTGTAAGCAGTCTAGTGAGAGAAGCAACACATGAAATCTCTAGCCCTGCTTAGCACACATATAGTTCAGTTAAAAAGCACATTACATATTTATAGCTAAGTAAATAGCAAATATAAAATATAAACTGTTACATTAGTTCAAAATTAGACCTTATTCCCTGAATGGCATTTATGTGGTAATCCTGCACGTTTAGATTATCTGCTTTATTCAAAGTTACCCAGGTCGGTACTAATGCTAGTCATGTCATGTACATTCCATTCAATAAACCTTCCATTATTCATCTATTTTTCATCTCTATCTCTGAAAATAAACCATACTTGGCAGTCATTCATTATATTGTATTTTCTGTCACATACTTGCCTTCCTAACTTAGTTAATACAATGAAACTTCAGTTATAATTAGCAGTCTGTACTCATCTGTGTATTTCTATTGACAACAGAATCTTGAAACAACCACACCAACCGATAATTAATGTGTATTCAGGACGATCCCAATAAGTGCACAACTTCCTCGAAATGTTTAGGTTTTTATTGCGGACAACAAAATAAAAACTGAGAACCTAGTACAAATTTGAAAAAGGTTAAGTGCTTTCACTCACTATGTGAGCTTCTTCAGAACACTATTGTACAGTGTAGATACCATTAAATATTCAAACTTGGCGCCAAAAAATCGCCTGTGACGTGTTCTTATGTTGGTAAGACTGAGAGAAATTTCAGAAAGCGTATATATGACCACATTTATAGTATAACAAAAAAGATTCTACCAATGCACTTTCTAGACACGTAGAAAAAATGGGGATTAACCATGAATTCAAATTTGCCATATTAGATATTATATATAGCAATCCGAAAGGAGGGGATGTTAAGAAATTGTTGAATTTTAAGGAAATATGGTGGCAATTGTATTTAGACGCAACAAACCCACCGGGTTTGAACGATTTTATTTCTTGTAAACCTATTTTGGAGATGGAAAACTGACAGACAATAGGTACATGAACATCAACAAATGTGTTTAATTATGAATATATACACAAAGATTGTAGTTCATACATTTTATGGATTTCCTGTTCCTATTTCGTATGTGTAAAACATATCACATTCCATTTTTTATATTGAATGTAGCATATTAATTCCTGAACACTCATTTTTACCAGTTCTTATTAGTGTTTATACTTGGTTCAGCAATATGAGAAGCATACCAGTGTCAGCGTTATACGTAGTTACATTTTAGCATAGCGTTTTTTAAGCGTTTTTTTATATACAAATACAAACCTTCTTAACATATATAACATAACTTGATTTTTTAAAAGGATTTTTTTTAAGTATTTTTTACAACAAATGGTTTTAAAGAAAAAGAAAATATTCTTAGGTTATTGATCCAAATGGAATTTTATCATGGAATACTACTTGACACGAGTTGTACCTTTAAGTACACGTCACAGGTGATTTTTTGGCGCCAAGTTTGAATATTTAATGGTATCTACACTGTACAATAGTGTTCTGAAGAAACTCACATAGTGAGTGAAAGTGCTTAACCTTTTTCAAACTTGTACCAGGTTCTCAGTTTTTATTTTGTTGTTCGCAATAAAAACCTAAACATTTCGAGGAAGTTGTGCACTTATTGGCATCGTCCTGAATACACATTATATTCCAATTGAGACATACATTTCTGCAGCTTTTCTTCCTACATCAGATTCTTCACAGCCAGTACTCTCTGGATTCCTTGCTTCTCTTGCAAGTTCCTTCCTTTAGCATTCCTTTCCAAAAAAATATTCACTGGAAGGCAGTTTATTTTTTGAGCTTGTCTGCATCTTCATGTAATTCTCTTGCTGTAAATTCCCATACTTCTTTCATAGTTTCCTTATTTTCTGCATAGCATAGACAAGTGAAACGCTGACCAGGACCCTGATGACCTGGGAGGTCTATGGTTATTTATTGAATGGCAAAAGTATCGAATGTCATTACAATAGAAATGTTGTTCATCAAAACCTCCTTATGTAGGGGGTGCACCTCGATAATTATATATGTACCAAATCCGAGTTTGCACTACAGTGGAGAAAGGGCAATTTTCTTTATCTTTACCATAATGCGATCTGAGTCAGAATGGCTCGATGAACAGCATGTTTGACGATATATGCTGTTCGATACTTTGTTTTTCAATGAATAACCATAGTCCTGATGACCTGGTATGGCTAACAGGCTTGATTGTGGAGGAGCTGATAGGAAATGAGACAATAATGAGGTTTACACCTGCTCACTCATGTCAGAACTGATGATACTCCAGTATGCAGGGTACACCTGATATCACAGACAGCTCATCGCCGAGACTGATGAAATAAGGTGCTGGCAAGCCACTGGGGTGTTCAGGGTATTGCAGCTGTATCACTATAGAAGCAGAGCCATAAATCTTAATGCTCTAGTATATGCCCACCCCAACAACATCTTTCAGTTTGTTGGGAGGAGTTCAGGAGTGCTACACACATACTGTTTTTATGAGCCATAGTGATTTTGTCTCATTCCACTCCTGGTGCATGGCAATCCATAGATTTACTTACTCCTATGGACTTTATGCTGACAACTTTGAAAGAAAATGGTCACATAAGGATATCAGCAATGTGTAATGTGCCACAAAGTCCGAAAACAGTGGTGAGCTGTTTCAAATGCCCCTACAGTCAGGGGCAGCTAATCAATAAAATGTAGAAAAGGTGAATAATTACTGTCATTATTTAGTGCTGCCTTAGACTGCATATTACATTAAGACTTTACTAACCGCTCATCTTCATTGCCCCATCATTTTCCTAACCTGCTTATACACGTACTGTACCTCTCCCCTCTCATATAACAAGTCCCTACCATTCTCTTTGCTTAAGACTTTGCATCCTTCTCTTTACCTTTTTAAATGTTGTTTTTTTTTTTTTTCATAAGGCTGTCCATTGCATATAATTCTTTATCTTGCAGCTGTAAACTTCAGGCCTAAGTCATCTGCTTTTATCATTTGTTATATTAGGTGGAAATCAACACATCTGCAATACATTAGCTAACATTAGCTAGAGTTTATACTGCACTGAATATAACTCACATGTTCACCTCCACTAGAGCAGATAAAATCTGAATAATTTCCTCTTTAAGCAACAGGTGATTGACAAAATAACAAGCAAGGAAGCTAGCTCTTAAACTTCAAACGTGGTATGGTTTGGCTTTCTAGAAGCAATCCCTGAGGTCATTTGAGAAATCCCAGCTGAATGAGTAAAAAAAAAAAAAAGAAAATATCTGGATAAGTTGCTATTCACCAGATACTTTATGTATCTGACCAGAGGGTCTGGATGACTGGATAAACTCAAATTTCTTTTGAATGGCAGAATCAGTGTTGCTTTTTGGGGTACATCAGTCTTACAGAAGAGAAATACTAATGTGAGGTTGTATTGCATTCTTATTCATTACTGTGAAGTCTTCATTGTGGTTTTAATACCCATACGTGAAAAGCCACCCAGGAAAACAGAAGCTTGAAAAATGTACCAAAAAGGTGTAAACATAAAACATAACCTGATGGTAGATTAAAAGAATAATAAAACTATAGACTATCTCCTTTCTCAATATAGCCAGGCAGAAAGATACGATGACAGAAAAAATGATGAGCTACACTGAGAAAGAAAAGGAGTAAAAGAGGACTTTGTCAGTGTATACTTGTTCACAAGAAGCTCACTAAAGGGAATGTAAAATACAGCAAAGAAAATGCTGCTTATGTCTGCCTTTACTTATACTCCATTAGAAAGATATTATAAACAGATAGCCTCCTATGAATTTATATGCATAAATATTTAAGAGAAATAACAAGATTATCAGTGTTACATCATTTTCATATGTTCCTTGCCTATGGCTTACAATGGCTTGTTTTAAAACAAGGAAACTGGTCAATTATTCAGGACAAATAGTCTTTAAATTAATTTACACTGCTACTATCGATGAAAGAAAATTCACTTAACTTGTTTGACCATAATAAGTCATCAAAGATTAATTTTCCAAGTAAAGTACTGTAATAAAAGTAGCACTTTTATAAAATTAATAGTATTAGTGCATATTCTGTGAGTTACAATACTTTGCAAAATATGGTTCTTTCAACTAATATTGTTGTGTTAGGAAGCATGGTAACAATTCTAACACAGAAATCATTCTTAGAAATATTCCTGATATAACTAAATTTACTGTACTGGAAAATGGGACTGAAATTAATTTCTTAGATTAGTAGTATTGAAATAATGCTCTACCATTTACTAAAAAAGATTGTATTTAATGGTGGTGAGGTGCAAACAAGTAAACTAATTTTTTCACTGTTTTAAGGTATGGAGATCCAATATGAATTATTGTAAGACTGCTACTTTGCACCATCTCAGCCAGACAGAAAATTTGATCTGCTTTAATACCTCCAAAAAGCAAAGTGCAGCAAGGGAAGAGAAAAAGGCAATTAAGCTAATGCAAGTTGGATGTCAGAAGGTTGTATATATTTCAAGAGCTGAGCAATTTACCGTCTGGAAAAAAAGGGTGAACTCTTGCATCAACCATCTCTCAGTTCAGATTTATTATGCTTTTAGTTGTGTTATATGTGATACAATTAGCAGAAGGTGCCAATAAGGCGTATTTTCAAGGACATGGTCATCTTATGCCATCTGTTATTAATTGCATTGTCCTTTGCACAGCGCGCTGGAGGGGAAAGTTCTGAAAGGAGCACCTGCATGTTGTCATGGCCTGATGCTTGAAATTCTAAAATAGTTAAGATGATAAATACTAAAAAAAGAGCCCACTGGACCTGAAGTATTTCTCTCACATATCATATCACATTCATCTGTTTAAAACTGTTTCAGAATTTAAAAGCTGACACCCTTTTGATAAGAGGCTTTGTTTGCCCCCCCAACTCACACACACACACACACACACACACACACACACACACACACACACACACACACACACACACACACACATCTGAAAGAAACCTGAAAGAACTGCCAGGCTGCTAATGATCAGATCATATTGAGCTTTTATGAGTAACAATCAACTTCTTGGCAGAGTAGTCATTCTCCGTTGTGCAAATGTAATGTTTATGATGAATGCTGAGATCATTTTGGTCTGCAAAGAACCAAGCATCATTTATATGGATTGAAAAGAAATACTGTTTCATTTACCTACTTATTCTATCCTGTGCAAAAGCTAGACATTTAAAATTGATTAGCAGAGGCCTGCTTTTGATGTTAAGGCACTGTGAATGCAGATAATCTTTTTGCCTATGCAGATACAGCAATTTATCAACAATGCCTTGTTCCTGCTACTTGTCTTCACAGTAATCAGGGTTTAACAGACCATTGTGTTATTAAAATAAGTCGTGTAGCAGGTTCCTGCAAAAATTCCAACTGAACATGATAGATTACTGGCCACTATTAACTTTACTTTCACTTTAATGTTCTGTAGAAGGATGTAATCATACAGTATATGTGTCTGCAACATTTCTGACGAGTAAGGTGTTTTTCTTAACTTTATCCTTCTCCCTGGTATGTGACATGTATATAAAATGAAAAAAAAAACATAACGTTCTGTTACCCACTTGTCAGTATGTAATCTCATAAAATATTTGTGATACTATAAACAGCTATACAAAGGTAACAGATTAAGTTTCCTTTGTGTTAGAACAACTTCCTGAAAAAAAAAAACATGCAGTGCATACACAATGGTTAAATTAAAAATTCTGTTAAATTTCTTGAAAGTAGCCATTTGAAATTATGTGGCTATAAAAAAATTATCAGTGATGAACTGAACATTTTAGAGAACTTAACTTAAGATGCAACCCACTAGCCAACAGACAGAGTATTCCTGCAATATATTTTGCCTATAGTGACTGGCTCAGTATGAGAACATAGTTAGTTATAGGACTGGTTGTAGTGAAGTACATGCAACCAGCATACAAGTAACAGTGATATCTCATTTTAGAATAAAAACATGAGATGTATTGACTGCCTGCTTGTGGATAATTGAAAAGTACATGTTATACCTGAAAGAGAAGTGTCTGACACCATTCTGTTTTTGTTTGAATTACACACGTGGCGTTTTGGTTCTAGAACATGAAAACAAAACATGGCAAAGGACTAATCTGACTGGTTTAATGATGACTATAAAGCGCAAGACACAACTACCATCTATTGGTGCCGTCCACACTTGTATTTCATAAGACTTATTGCCTTATATAAAATGAACCCTCATGAAATGAAGTGTAATATTGGATACCTCTGCAATGAAAAGAACTATAGTAATGCTCAGGTCAGTTTCAAGGCTGTATAACACTGCAGAAAAATCAAGAAAAAAAAATTAATCAGATATAGGTAGTAGTGGGTGAAGGACTTAAAAGGAAATGCTATATGTAGGTTTGTTTTCAACATCACTAGTTAGAGCTGTATGTTCATATAACTATTGCAAACCACTGAGTTAGCTTACTGGTAATGTGCAAAACAAAATGCATTCTTATGGTAACTGTTATTCCTTGATAAACATATCTTTTTTACCAGATATGGTAATATTTTCATGAAACTGTATGCCTTCTGACACTTTCTGTAGTTCTTACAGTAGCTATACATTTGACGGAAATGTATTTGAATGATATTTTTTCAAATAAAACAGATTAAAATGCACTTACTGAATGGTAATTGTACTTATCCTCAAGATGAGTTGAACGTGTAGTTGTTTGTTAATAAAGGAGGAGACAGGGAAAGGTTTCCTCCTTAATAGAAATGTGGGGAGTGTTTTCATAGTTTCCTTATAAGAAACACTATGGAACTGAAAATCTTTTTGGTTGAATGAATCATAAGCAGCTTCCACTATGAGCAAAAAGGAGATTAGAAAGTAACTAGTGATACAGTAATACAGTTTGAAAATTTATGCTACTTTGTTTCTCCAATTAAAACTTAAAGTGTAAACTTGAGCTTAAAGTCACTTTATAGATGAAATGTAAATTAATGTCATATATATTTACAATGTAATTTTACTGTAATGCAGTTATTTTCTGTTTACACGTCACTCACATTCCTTGGCTCAAAAAATCAATCTGATTCACAGATTCATACATATTCAAAGGTCACTGAATCTTATGACCATTAACACATTGCTAGTACCGTCCTTTAGGCCACAACCCCTTTCTGCAGTAAGACCATATCAGTCAATCTCAGAGTATATTTGTGAATGCCAATCCATTCATCAGGGTTATATTTAAAGGAAGATAGCAAGTCTCACTGCTGAGCATGTAGGTCTAGTTTATTAAAGATGTTTGGGAAGTACGGGGTTATAAACCTGTCCCTCTACCATATTTTATTTATCTCTTAGTGAAGATTTAGGTCCCTGTTTCTAGCAGTGGTGGACCTATTGGACTTGTGGAGATACAGAAAGTTCAGGACAAGCAGGTCTATAATGGCATTATAAGCAATAAAGTGCCACCCCCCTCAAAAGCCTGTGAGACACATAATAAAGGAATAAAGCTTCCCCAATCTCCCTTGGTAACTCTTGGACTTCATATCCATGTAATGTTATTGAAAACAGTATGTCTCCTTCAGTTACATACAAAAATAACTCTTATTTACAATTTTTATTTACAAATATATATATATATATATATATATATATATATATATATATATATATATATGTGTGTATATTAATATATATATATATATATATATATATATATATATATATATATATAGATAGATAGATAGATACACACACGCACACACATACACACACACAAACACACACACACACACACACACACACACACACACACACACACACACATATATATATATATATATATATGTATATACATATGTATGTATATATATATATATATATATATATATATATACATGTACACATACACTAATCTATTTACACATATTCATAATTTCCTTTACAATTATATTAAATTATCCCTATTAGACCCCATCTTCTTTTTCCATAACCACCATTTGATTTTACTTAATACCGTTCCAAAAATCTATTTACTGTTAAACATAATCTCATTTATTCTCTTATTTCATATGACCCATATAACATAAAATAACTTTTTATGTACTATATATTCTTTTAACATATTATGTAATTTTCTTTTTAAATTATCCATATTTAATCATACCTATATTTATTTTACCCACTTCTTTTATATTTTTGAAAAACATTACATCTGTTTCCCCATAATTTCTTTAACTCGTTTATATTTTAAAAATACATGTTCTGTAGTTTCTTCTTCTTAACAATGTAATGTATTCTATCACTTTTCTTACTATATGGCATATTTAATTTTAATGGCAATTTATCTATTACCAGTCTCCCCCAAATTTTTTTTATTCTACTTTCTGAGTACACCACTATCTTCTTACTTTTATAGCTTTACTTTTTTAATCTGTTAGATTTCCCCATGATTTAATTAGTCATATGTTATCATTGCATTCTTATATCATACTTTTCTATCTTTTTCTGTATCATCAGTATTCAATTTCCACAACATATTTTTTCTTGGTAACATTGAATTCTGCTTATATCTTTATTCCCAAATGTTATGCCTAACACATAAATTTCTTTCATTGTAAAATATATATCCCCATATCTTTACTATACCACCAAAAGCTATACTTTTCTTTTTATTTAAAGCCATACCTATCACTTATTTGGACAAATTATTCCTTCTCTTTTCCATATTTTATCTGAAATTATTATTATGTCATCTGTATATGTTAACAGAATTGGAATTCTTAACCCTTTTGGTGTTATATACCATGCCTCTTTCATTTTGTGATTTATTTTGCATACTATCACATCCATAACTAATTCAAAGAGTACACAACTCATTGGAAATCCATCTTATATCATGCTTCATATGCACCTTTTGGCTTAACCAGCCATTTACAAGTATTTTTACTTTATTATTACTATACTCTGATATGATTATTTCCTAACCTTCATACTTATATTTTATGCTTTCATTGTTATCCATAAGATTTCATGTCCAGTTGTATCAAATACCTTACTAAGTTCTCCTATTATGATTTCACTTCTCCTTTTCTATTCATAACATCATTCACAATTTTTCTATCATTAATAATTTTTGACAACCGTTCCACTATACTATGTATACAATCTTCCACAATGTTTTCTATTTTAGTTTTAAAACTCTTTTGTAATATTTTCATAACATTTTATAATCATTATTGTTCAATACTATCAGTCTCCAGTTTTCAATTGTCTTCTATCTTCCTTCTTCTATATGAATTTAAGTATTCCACTACCATAAAACCTTCATGTAACCATTCATTCAAATCTTAAAAAAATAGCTTTTGCCAATCCCTTACATTTTATTTTATTTTATTTTTTTGTATTTCATACACTATTCCATCTGGTCCTGCAGTCAAATTTATATTTACTTGTCCTAATACTTTATTTAGCTCATTAAAAGAAATCTCCTTTTACAACTCTTTATTCTGTTAACTTTTTTATTTTCCACATTAATTTTACTACCTTTTTTTTCTTTAAACATTTCTTGTACACATTGTTGTACATTATTCATATTTTTTCCTTAGTTATTTCTATTTCTTCTTTTACATTTTTCTATTTCTCTTATTACACTACTGTCTTCCTTTACAAATCTGGTTAAGTGACTTGATACTTCTTCTCTTTTTTCCTGTGAAAATATCTTTGTTTATACAACAATTATTGTATTTTTTCTTGATTTCTTTTGTATAATTATTTTTCTTTGTCAACGTACTCTTTACTATTATGTTCTAAATCTTCTAATGTGTCGTTATATGTTGTTTTATATTTTTTTCTCAACTTTTCTCTCATCATATTGTCGGTGTAAAAAATGTTTTTTATATTTTTCTTTAAATATCACCTACCATTCAGACTGATATTTATGAAATGTTCTCAGAGTAATATGATATTTCCATAACTGTATTACTAATCTCTTTCCTTCTTCATGTCATGCTTTCTCATTTATCCATTTTTATTCCTTTGCCTATTTTTAATGTATTCCTTGTTTTTCTTTATCTCTAGACATATTGCAAGATGATCAGAAAGTCCTATTTCAACTGCCTACCATTCTCATATAGCTAAATCTTCTGATACTATAAAATTCTGTATTGGGTATTGTGTTTTATACGTTACCTTGGATGGTGTTGCCGCAATTAAATCAATAAAGGAATTTCTTCACTATATTGGTGCTGACCTTTTGTTTTGACTTTGACTTTGTCTATTTGGTTTGTGCACCTGCTGTACTGGCAGAATCTATCTTTGGATATACCTTTCTTTAACCATTAATTTAATACTTCTACAAAAAGGATTTTTTGCCAGTTTTCCATATCATTATACATACAATATTCAATACCGTCCAGTCCTGTGGCTGTATCCATATTAACATCTTTTAATGTATCATTTAGTTCTTTTACACATATATTCTCTTCCAGATTCTCATTATCCTCTTCGTTTAGCTTTTTAATAATCCATTTCTGCTTTACTTTTGTGCCCTTTTAAAAACAAAAAAATGTTCTATATATATTTTAATAACCTTAATTATTCCTTCTTCTGTTCTTATTTTTTCTCCTTTATTATTTTTAGTTTTCTTATAGGATTATAGGAGGTTACTAGGTTAATGGCCCTGCAACCCTTACAAGCCCAGCCAAGAGTATATCCCCAAAAAGAAACCTCAGTAAGCACCTATTGCCCCTATCAATGAGGGGACAAATTTGTGGTTTCCTATCCACTCATCAAGTTTGCACTTGAATAGGGTCAGTGCAGTAATCTGTTTAATGTGTATGGGAAGACTCTTCCAGAGATTGGGCAGCCTCTGGGAGACAAACCTGTCTGTCCAGCAGGTTTTGTTGATGTTGCGTATTAGATCTAGGCCTTTTGAGTGGGTAATGCACAAGAATTTATAGTTATGGATATGGAGCATCTCTAATAGGGCAGACAATTTACTTAAGTACAGTTCTACTTCAACTTCCTTTCCTTGTAGACAGTATCTTTGTTTATACAACAATCATTTAATCTTTTTTTGATTTATATCATATATTTACTTTTCTTTCTCAAAATGATTCCTCATATCTCTTATTACTTCCTTAAATATTTTTTGACTCAGTTATTTATATCTTAATTTTCCCTTCTTTTTTTTCATTTTGACATTCCAAAAAGCATTTTTTTATTTTTCTTTAAAGCTTTTCCATCAGCTTGTCTAATTTTTATAAAATATTCTCATACCCATATGATCATTCCATAATTTATTTATTTTCTATCACCTTTATTTAAGTCTTTTTCATTAAGTCTTTTAGCATCTTTTCCTAATTTTATGTATCATTTTTCTCATATACCTCTATCCATATAGCTATATCATCTGAAAAATGTGTCTTTTTTATCTGTTTCTTTAATATTTTCAAACTTTCTGATACTACAAAATAGTCAACTTCCATTTCAATTACTCCTCTTCTATAAGTCCAATGTTCATTTTCCCATATGCATAACTTTACACTTTTCATTATCCCTTGTATTGTCTTAATATCGTTACTTTTTTCTTTCATGCCCTTAAATTGCAGTTAAAGTCTCCCACTATTATTCGATCAATATTAAAACCTACATGATTTAAAATGTTTTTAAACATTATTCTCCTTCTTTTTTGTTATATATGCATATAATGCAATGGTCCTATAAACCTTTGTTTTGAATCTTAGGTTTAATACCATTATTCACCCTAATTCAACTAATGTGAAATATTAAATTTTAATGTTTTCTTTACATAGTATACCTGTTCCAGAACATGTGCCCTTTCCCATATTCTAAATAACTGTTCTGTCCCACAAAACTTCAGTTCATTACCCTTCTTTTTCTGTAAAAATCCTGGATTCTTCTAATATAATAATATGCATGTCCATTGATATACACCATTCTAAAGTACTTATTCTTCTTTGAATATTCTTCATACTATTCATGTTTAAAGTTAAAATTTTCAGCTTCTAAATGATGTTATTGTTGTTTTTATCTTACCCCTTGCCTTTTTTACTCTCTTTCACAATTACACTTTTAAATTTTCTTTTCCTTTCTTTTACCTTTTCCCATATTGAATTTTTCTTTCCTCTTACTACTTTCTATTTTACATATTCTTCTTCAAGCAAATCGAATACATTTTCTTCTCCTTCTCTTTCCCCGAGTTTTGATCCCATTATAATTTCTTTGTTTATTTTTTGTTTTTCTTGTTCCTTTTCTAACTTTTTACCATATACTGAATCACATGTAACTTATTTTTCTAAAATGTCTTCACTTTCTTCACACTCAACCCATGTGTGTCATGTTTTCCCATTTTTTACATTTCATATCACATTTTTTGCTGCATGCCCTGTTTTGCCACAAATAAAACATTTTTGTTTGTCACACAAATGTTTATTTTCCACGAAAAAATGAAAACATGTTTTAGGTTGCCCTCTATACTTAAATCCTCAATTACCATTCACATTAATCACACTGGGGATATGCACAACATTATTACATTCCATTTTCAAAATAATCCCACACTCCCAACCTGCAGTTCATAAAGCTCTTTCATCATATAGTTTTGTTGTGTCCATCACATCTTAACATATTGACTTTAAATATTCTTTCAGTTCATCTTTCTTAACCTCAGTTCTAAATTGTATCACATACTCACTCTAAGGATAACATTTTTTATGTTCATATTTTTCTAAAAAAAATTCCAAGTATTCAAAAACTATATCACAAAATGTCTCTTTGTTGATAAGAATAAATGCTGTTACCTCCTTGAGTGAAACACCCAGTGGTGCAATAACAATACCTCATACCTGTCCAGTCCTGTTTCTTTCTTACTGCTTATTCTTACTATGAATTTCTTCTTCATCAGTTATTTCACATCTTCACTTCTCTTTTCTCCTTCTTCAACTTTCTATGCATATAACTTTCTTTTTGTAGTATCTTCTCCCACCACCTCTTCTTATATTTTTCCATAATTTCTCCCAGTGAAGCCACCACTTCACTCTCTGGTTTGATTTGATAGATGATATCCTTTAGTAAAACATCATGCAACTCTCCTGACTGGAGGGTTGAAACAACACATTTGTATACTTATAGATCATGTCTGAAGAGATTTTCCTGAAAGATCTCTTCCAAACCCCTTGTGCAACATTATTCTTTTCAGAAAGCTTGACTACTTTCTCTGTACCTTTATCAGCAGGCTTGTCTTCCTGCCCTTTCTCAACTCTTTCTTTTGACATGTACATTTCAATAATATCCTCATTAATAGAGGATTTACCTCTCATTTTGCTGTCCCTTGCTCCATTCTTTTCATCCTCCATCTTCTTTTTCTTGGTTTCTCCAGGCCATCTACATGCTTAGAACAGAAATCAGAAGTGAAATGCTGTAGAATCATCTCCCTTTACAGAATGAGTATTCATAAGAGAGTATGTGAAGTTCCCTGATGCCATGGACAAATTTCCCCTAATAGTAACAATACCACCTCAGGTCTTCCTTGAATGGAAGTTGCTGGCCTAGTGCGACTAACCTGGTCAAAAAAGGAAAAAAAAATAAAAGATCTTTTTGATTTGCAACTTTTATGGTCTTTCTAATAGTTTGATATATTTAATGAAATAAATCCACAGAAAAGAGGCACTTGATAATTGGTCTGATCAATGCTGAACATAAGGGACTGACTACCTGTTTAGATATTGATGATGTTCCTTTGGCAAAGAGTTGGACTAAACAAAAAGATTTGCTGTCAACTATTGTTACATGATGGTTAAAAGAGAGGGAGCTACCAATTCAGGTACCTAGGTCTCTGACTATATTTTCATTTTGTAGAGCTGTTTAGTCAAGAAAGTATGATGAGAAGAGGTATAGTTTACCACAAATTATGATATTACACGTTTTAGCATTTCATTTGAGTCCATTTTCACTGCACCAATAGTTTATTATGGAGAGCTTATTTCGGAGGGTTTGTGTGTCATAGGTGTCTATCCAGAGGCCTTGTATCTCTGCTTTTAGATCTGAAAAGTAAATAACAAAAAGGAGAGGTTATATCAAAAAGCCCTAAAGGACACCATTGCTCACTTTCCTACTTTCAGACTAGTCACCTGCAACTTGTAACGTGTGGTTTATGTTTTGCATACAGTTTTCTTTCCATCTTACCATGTAAGGATTGATTTTTAAAGCATTCAGCTTTTGTGTGATGCTAGCATGGGGAATTGTGTCAAAGGTCTTGGTCAGATCGAGGTATACTGCATGGAAACCATCTACAGCCTCTGTAACCCTTTAAAAGAATTTACCAGAACAAATTGATAGGATATACCATTTACAAATTCAATCTGCTGGGAGTCAAGTTTATAATAAGATTCTTGATATGCAGTTCATGTGGTCAGTTATAATACATTCCATGGCTTTGCGGACTGTATGGTTGACAGATCTTTGATTACCTGAGTCGGTTGTACAGCATCACTACTATAGTGCACCAGGGCAAGGCAACCAGTTAAATGTATATTAAACACATTAAAGAGTGTGACTATCTGCAAAGGCATGTTTAACACTATTAATTAAGCAGCCAGGTATATTATCAGGGCCCAGTGAAGAAGTATTTTTGGACTTGGATAGCACAATCTAATCTTCTGAGATAATTAAGGGAGTGAGGGATTTAGATATTCAAGGGCTTTGAACAGATGTCTTCAGGGTGAAGTTATCACTAAATTTATTTGCAAAGTTATTGTCAATGCCTGTTGGGTCAGAATAAAAGACATCATAATGAATACATTCAGAGGAATGTAGGGTTTTGTTTTTCTTTCATTTTCGGTTTTCCATCATAGATAATGAAATATTCATAACTATCATTGGCTTCAAAGGCCATCCTAAGTTTATGGAGTTCATTAGTGGACCTAATAGTGTTACCCAGTTTTTTTTGTAATAATTTTGATATTTTCCTTACAAAAAGGGGTTTGAGATTAGAAAGTTGTTGATATTTCTAGTTATCGCATATTCTTTAGGTCCAGTTCCCTTGTAAATTACTTTTACCTCGTTGAGTCAGCTCTGACATGAAGACAGAAGGAAAAGAAAAAGGAGATAATTTCAGGGACATAACCTCAGATTATTGAAGGCAGTTTTCTAACAAGGAATTATTGGTAATTGTGTGGAACCAGCTATGAGGTTGAAAAGACCAGTTGAAAAGATGTTGCACAACCCTGTGTGAGCAATCATGCTGCTAAACAATTTCCATTCCCAGTTGTGCCAGTGGTAGGATGACAGCAAAACAGAAGATATTGCACTATAATGTTAGAAAACTTCTTCAAGGTAGGCAATGACTTATACTGTTGAAGTAGTGCTACTAACAGAATGCAGACCATATCTAGCATTCTCTGTGACTGCAGTAATCTGCAAACACATAGCTGGGCCAGCAGTGATACTGAGACATCCATCTGCATTAGAAAACTAGATGATTAAATGCCACCCAGCTTCTATGAAATAGTACAGTCCTAACAACCAGACAAGTAATACTGCATGAAAGGAAGGTTTCAGCCCTGATTGCTTGCAAGTTTTGAGGATGGTTGTAGCAGGACATTAAGTGTTTTTAGATGGTAAATGCAACTTTATTGCACAAATAAATAGGGTGTAACTGTGGCTTACACTATTTAGATGGGCATATATGTTCATTTATGCAGTTTGCTGTACTGAAAGAAACTAAGATGCTTTATTAAGTGATTAAGGATTTTCTTGGATACATTCCACTTAAGAAACATAAACGCTTCACTCTCAGACTGTTTTATTATGAATGTTAGCTGAGTTTAAAATAAATAAAATATTCTGATATCATGTGCAAACTTTTTTCCTCACTTCTTTTTGCTACAATTATGTTATGATCATATATAATTGGCTTTCTGATTGCAAAATATGTAGTTTTTACTTATATCATTGTCCTACATTTAATAAATGTAATAATGTAGCTAAACTAAGGAATAATCTCTGATCCTCAATAAGGTCCTTCAACTGCCCCCCTCTCTTTAAGAAATTCCTGAAACAACACTTTACCTCTCATTGGCTGTGCAACTGTACTAACAATACAGTTTCTATAACTTGAGCCCTCCCTTTTCCTTTCCACATTCAGACTTTCTCTTAAACTCAACCTTCTGCCATCTGGCCTATACCAAACTACCTAGATTACCATCTGACATTTTACTTTGATTTCTTGGGTTCCTATTACAAGAGCAAATGCTAGAAAGAGCAAATGCTCATTTGTCAAACCCAAATGCACGAAACCACAGAATATCAAAGGAATGGATCAGCAATTCTTTTCCCAGGGAAAAAATTTGCTGGGCCGTTCTTCAGACTTTGCTGTTTTCTTCACTGTGGTGCAATCTCGGAGTTGGTTTATTTAAGGTGGGGGGACACAGTCCTCCCCTAACTGGGGGGGGTGTGGCCAAGCCCCCCACTTTATGTTGCCAGTGCATTCTTTTTTTTTTTTTTGGATCAGTGAATTTTTCCCTGGGAAAAAAATTGCTGATCCATTCCTTCGAAATTTTGTGGTTTTGTGTATTTGGGTTCGATAATAGATCATTTGCTATTTCTAGCATTCAATCATATAATATGAACTTGCTTTCTCACCAAGTTCTTCCTATCACTAACTGCATCCACTGCGAAACATATTGCTATCCGCTAATATCTAACTCTAAGGACTGGTCTTAAATTGACCTAAGAGTGAGTTATCCAAACAGGTGATGAGAGAGAGAGAGAGAGAGAGGCAGAGAGAGAGAGAAATAAACAGAGAAAAGGAGTTAAGAAGAAAAATGCAGGGTTGAGAAAATAAGAAGATATTGTTAAGTAGGACCAAAACAGAAATGTTATATTTCTCTAATTCACCATGGGAAACGAAAGCTTTATTGGCAAGACTGAGACAGAGGGAAGTAGAAAGATGCACATTTGTAATTAAAAGAGATGAGGAGCTAAAAGATAGATCCACCCTAGAGGAGATATTAGAGGAATTCAGAAGATGCTCCAAGAACCTATACAGGTGGGAGGAAACAGAAGACAGAGAAATGGAAGCAGAGGAAGATGTATGGTCGGAGATGAAATTATTGGAATCCTCAAGGCAAGGAATGCATAAGTTATTAAAAAAGATAGAAGAAGAGGAAATATGAATGTCAATAAAAACTGAAAAATGGAAGACACCCAGAGCAGATGGATTACTGATAGAAGTATGCTAAATAGGAGAGGAAAAATAATATGAATATAGGTCAAACTTTTCAATACAGATCTATAAGAAGGCAAGCTACAGATGTCATGGAACAAAGCAGTCATAACAGTGATCCATAAAATGAGTAAAGACCCAATATCACTGGTCTCATACAGGCCAATCTCAATATTGAGCCATGACTACCAAAAATGTCTTTATTATTTATTATTTTATTTAGTTTACATTTGTTTACCGGGAGAGTCCGACTGGGCATAAAACCCTTTTTCAGTGGAGGCCCGGGGAGAAAAGCTCCATTGTTAATAAACTATTTTGTTAGTAGAAAGAAATTTGTATAATACAATAAAAAAATAGTAACAGACATTCATAATGGTAAAAAGACTAGAACAGAATAAATTGGTCAAGTGGGAGACAAGACCAATAATCTTGTATAACAATGCTTCTAGAAGACAGTTCTTATGTAGTAGCAGGTAGTGACATTGTATAGAATAAGAGTGTAATTGCAATACTTAGTCTTATATACAGGTAGCATAGCAAACTGACGACTTAAAATCTGGCAGATATTAACAGTGAGAAAGAAAAAAAAAACAGCATAAGGTAGTCATAAGACTTAAATCCAATGCTCATTACATATGCAATTAAAATTTTAAAATCAGCTAGTTCCATGGTTTGGGCTACCCATACCCAGTACATGTACAAGTCCAGGAGTTGATGAGGTGGGCTTTAATGTTATACTTGCAGTTTTTAAAGCTAAATATAATTCCTATTTTAAGTAGTAAGGCATTCCACAGTTTAGCAATGTAGTAGGAGTATAGAGAGTCACTTGAGCTATTTTTACTCTTGGTTACTTCAATTAGAGCTTTATTAGTGGATCGTAGTGGACGGTTACTTATATGGGGATTGAAGAGGCCTTGTAGAGCTTGTGTTTTATCTGGTTTATAGTACAATTGGTGAGCAGTAGAGAGTTGTGTCAGAATGAGTTGGTGGGGTAATTCTAACCAAGATAGTTGTCTTAGGGACTTAAAATGATGGGTTCAGGGAGGAAAGCTAGTGGCAAATTTAGCTATCTTATTATAGCAGGCATCTAGCTTGCGTAGGTCTGATTTGGAGAGGTTGGTAAGGATGGGTGAGGCATTCAGTAAAGTTGACAGAAGATGACTTTTGGCTGTGGCTATTATGGAGTGTGTAGATAGGTAGTTTTTTGCATTTGTATAAGGTACCTGTTATCTTGTGCATTTGTTTTACAGCCTGGGCAATGAGCTACTGGTTCAATCAAAGTCTTATTACTGGATGTGATGTTGAAGAAAGTGGACTGGGTTTTGAATTTAGTGGAGTGGAAGAGCATAAGTTTAGCTTTATTTGGGTTCATGATTAATTGGGCATCTGCCAACCATGATTCATTAGCATTGAAGGATGTTTGGGTTAAGTTCTGTAGTTCAGGTGGAGTTGGGGCAGAACATATGACAGTGAAGTGCTGATAATGGCAGACAGATTAGCAAGCATTTTAGCTTTAGAAAAAAAGTCTGGCTCACCGGTGTTATGATGTTTTTTTTATTAGTGTCCACCATTAGTGAACATAAGCAACTTAAGGCAAAACATTTATTGCTTAGAATAGACTGGCAGTATAAACTAAAGTCTAATGTAGACTCACATATTTAACTAACATACCCTCGGATTTACTAATCTTCCATGCAGGACTAGCTTAGTCCTGCATGGAAGCAGACGTTTAGGAGCAGGATGGCAGTGCACCATGCATATTAATGAGGCACGCTGTCTGATCCTCTAATCATACATGGAGAGTGTAAGAGTGCAGGGGATGTGTCTGAGAGCAGAGCCCTCAGAATATACATGCCCCTGCAATGGAGAACAGCAAAAAGGCCTAAGAAATGTGCAAGACCGCTCATAGGTGCCTGCATGTCCCAAGCAACATTCCCCCACGTATACAACAGCAATAACAAAGACAAATAAAATGAACAAACCCATTTTTTATTTTAAAATCCGATTTAAGCTAACAGCAGGTGCGCGGGTGTGCCCATCGCTTAGCTACGGTTAATGCAGCTGAAATGGCTGAAGAGGATAACAAGGAAGATATATGAAAATGAAGTAGCATAGCAATAGTGCAGTGGGCAGAGCAGTTGCCTTATGAGCAGGCATTCCTGATTCGAGTCCCACTGCAGCACATTCCATTTTCCAAGGCAAAGCATGTTATGACCAATATTTTTGTTGCATAACCCACTAAATAACATATCTGTGAACTGGAGTACTGCATTAAATGCACATGTGAGGTGGCAGTGTCATAATGAATAAAACACTAGTAAGCAAGTTTAAGCACCAATAAGCAGTAGTAAGCATATTTAAGCACTAGTAAGCGAGTTTAAGAGCGTTTGCGCAGGGGTAAGCAATGGGCACACAGGTTAAGTAATAATGAAGCTAACTCTCTGTAAGCATATTTAACCGGAAGTTAGCAGTGCTTACCTTCATGCAAACCTATGCAAACCCGCTTACAACTCCTCAAAAGTGCCTTAATCACTCTGTATCCAACTGCCATTGTTCTGCCCAGCAACAAAATAAATAGCCTTGTAAGTCTTGAACCCAGGACCCTATACACTGTAGTCACAGTAGTTAATCACCAAGCCATCACAACAGTACAGAAGAATGAGGTATCACCAAACAAGTCCGCACTATAGTGAAATCAAACTGAACCTGTGAAAGGAATCAGTATACAGTGATATGTTCCATAACCCACTACATAACATAAATATGTGACCTGGAGTACAGCAGTAAGCCCAGAAGTAATGTGTAATTGTAATAGTGTGTTGAAGTTCCCAATAAAACATAAGGACCCCATAGAGTGTACATACACATTAATCATGGATACCAGGCAGATATATAAGATGTAATGAATAAGAGATCATAGCCAAAAAGAAAATATAATGCAAAGTCTAATATAAGCACTGCTAAGCATTGCACAGGCCAGCTTAGGAGGTGTAAGCAATATGTGTAGGCCAACTAACCGATTGTGCCCAATGGTATACCACTTTAAACAATGGCAACCATAGGTAAGCAGGTTTGCCCATAGCTTAGCCTTTTCAAAACCAGGGAATCATGTAAAAATGCAGGAAATTGGCCCTACTTAAACACAGCAGGCGGGAATACAATCATAACTGGTTGTAGCTTCCCCTTGCAGGCACCATGTCAGGAGGGGGAGAGGAAGTGCACTTTTGGGCAGAAGGCTGGTCATCCAGGAGTCCAGAGTCATGGCAGGACTCCTTGTCAAAGACCATGAGCAGAGACTGCTGTAGGGCCAGTACCAGGGTTCCCAATATGAGGCAGAAGCATGGGACTGTCTCGCCCGTGACCTCACCAGTGCCACTGACAGACCCCAAACTGGTGAGCAGGTAAGGCATCACTATGCCAACCTGAAGCGGTGTAAGGGGGACCTCTTGCAGCAGTGGATCCAAAAGGTTAGAATGGCAGGGGATGTCCCAGCTGTGTGTAAGTATCACCCCACTATGTGTGTAATAATTGCCAGCTCATGTATATCATGGATAGGTATGGCTAAATATTCTTCTTATGTCCTCCACAGCTGCAATTGAGTGGGCTGCAAACCAAGAGGACCATGGAAGTCACCTGGAGAGGTTGCAATGTGAGGCAGGTCAGTAATACTCATGTATTTGCTGTCACAGGAAATAAATCTAAAAGTATTAGTGAATTAATTGCCTGTATAAAACCTGTATTGTTTAAGACAAGTACTGCATACATGGGAGAATATGGCAGGAAGAGTCTCATATAGTTTCTATGTAAATAAATGCGTAACAGCCTGACAATAAATGTCTAACTACTGGACTGCATGTGTATACTCTGGTATCATATGGTAATGTAGATTTGTAATCACATAATAGTACTGTTGTATTAAGCACTGTTACCCACACTGTGTACCATAAATATAATGTGTTGGAATCCCTGTATATGACTGAACCATGGCTTTGTGTGCTAAAATGCAACTGAGAGACACATAGACAGAAAACTGGGAAAAGGTAGACAACAAAACCTGAATAGCACATGCAACTGAGATGTGAACTGTTGCATTTTAGCACACACAGCCATGGTTCGAATCCTGGCAGTGGGAGTAGTTTGCATACAGAATCATACCCCAAAACTGTACAGATATGTCCAGAATGACCAGTAAAGTGGCCCATATCTGTTGCCTGTCAACCTGTCCCACTGGGAAATCAGTGGGATAATCCCAGACGTATAGATAGCAAACAGGAAATACAACTGATTGACACACATCTATGAGAACAATGTTGGCACATTAGCAACTACCCAAAACCTTATGAGAGTAATAAGCCACGTATGTCCCATTTACATCCCCATGTTGTCAAGCTATGGCCTGAGTGTGTACAGTAACAAAGTGAGATGTATGTGCATAATAGGAATATGGAATCTGGTACTGTGTGTGGCAACTTTCAGGTAGTGCTATCAAACATTTCTCCCACAGGTCTGTCAGATACCAGCACTGTGCCTAGAAATATAAGAATGATACCCTGTACTGGTACTGTTTACAGTGGTATTGTATGGCATTGTGATGGATGCAGTTGCTCTGAATAATGAGGTATTACTCATCATTGTCGCCCACACTGTCCTACAAAATATAACTGTCTAGGAAATATGTATAAGAGTGTTGTAATACAAGATCAGAATGCAAAAGCGCAGGAGAATTATAAGACAGAAAGCAGATAGGAGATGTACAGCAATATCTATATAGCACACACAACTCTGATGGACAGTCTTTAAGTTATAGCAGACCCAGCCATGGTCTGAATCCTGGGAGTGGAAGTAGGCTGCATACAGAATCATACTCCATAAGTGTACGTATTAGACCAGAATGTCCAGTATATGGGCCCATATCTGCTGCCTCTCACCCTGTCCCTCTGGGAAGTCTGTGGGATGATCCCAGATGTTTAACCAGCAAACAGGGAATACAAGTGATTGTCAACCATCTATGAAAACAATATGTCACTGTAGCCACTCCTGAAACTGTTAGGAGTGTAATAAGCCAAGTATGTCCTATCTACACTCCCATGTTGTCAAGCTGTGACCAGAGTGTGTACAGTAACAGAGCGAGATGTATGTGCATAATACTAATGTGTAATCTGGAACTTTGTGGGCAACATTCAGGTAGTGCTAACAAACATTGCTCCCACAGGTACGTCGGATACGAACACTGTGCTGAGAAATAAAAACATTTATACACTGTACTGGTACTATTTACTCTGATATTGTAGGGAATAGTGAGTGTTGCAGTTTATCTGAATAATAAAGTATCATTGATCACTGTCAACCACACTGTGCTACATAATATAACTGTGTAGGAAAGCATGTATATGTGTGTGTCAATTCACTAAAGTCTAGATATGCCCCGGTACACTTGCATGTGGTCAAGACATGGCCATGTGCACAACATCAACCCAGAATCTGGGAGCATGTGTAGAAACAGTTAGTGGTAACAAACATTTCCTCCACAGGTATACCAGGTAAGAGGTGTTTACTGCAGGTAAAACCAGTTCATGTATAATGATGATGACAGCCATATCACTGTCCAAACTAAGGTTATAGGGTAGTGCAATAATACTTGTAAGGTACAGATAACAGCACTGACCAGGAAAGTAATGTAGACAACAGGAATATACTAGTTGTTAATTGACATCTTTCACTCCCCCCCACCATATCTCCAACAATATACCCACCTCAACTGGTATGTGTTGACTCCAATGTTCTGATTATGTCCTATTAGTTGATAAATATTAATATTTGTTTCCATGCATGTGCTATATTGAATCATTCCAATACTGGTGGCATGGCACCATCAATGTACCTACATGCTGTTGTTATTACCACTGTGGTCCCATATATGCATGTGTTCTATTTGCTATGCAACTGTTCCGTACCTGGTGTCTGGGTTAATTGGAATATCTATGCATGCTGTTATACCTAACCATGGAATGTGCTGCCTGTTATGAAACCCACATATGATGATACAATCTAAACACTATAGCATGTTTAGGAAGGCCGGTCCCAGCAGACTCACCTGTCCCACCTCAGCTGGCCATGGCACCGGGCACCAGCATGTCTGGGTCCCAACCCAGGATCTCCTCATCCATTGGTCCTGCACCACCTTCGGATGGAACCGCCTCAGGGGATGGGGGTCAACCCCCCTGGGAGTGGGCGCTGACAGGAACCTGTCACCCATTGGCAGTTCTGGATCGTGGTGCATAGCGAGCTCCGCAGGGAGGTCAGAGATCTGCTATGCCAGCTCAAGGGCCACGTGTCATGACAAGAGAGTCAGCCTGCCTTTGTGACTCAGCCCCCAGCACAGCCACATTTAGGGCTGTGAAGGTGCAGTGGTGACTGCCCATGGGTGGGGACCTCAGTCCCACTGTTTCCACTAGGGGCTCATGGGCTGCTGATTTCCCAACACCCCTCCCCATCAAGGTGTTTACCCCCATGTGTGTCATATACTGCCACTGTATGCATCTTGTTTGCCTTGTCTGTTAACCTACCCAACCTACCTCCCAAATATACCTACTATCCCTCCCCAACAACCCACTCTCACCTGATAAAAGGGGGCAATTTGTTCCACAAAAAAAATTCTAGCTTCATACATAGCTGTCCATTTCACACGCATATCCACTGGACACATGTAATCTGGTCTAACTGGCATCACAACATATTATTGTTGTCCTCAACCCTCTCCCAGGGATTTGAGTGTCCAAATCTACCTCCAAATTCAGTGTATATGCACAGCTGTTGTTGCAGAAGAAATGGGCAGCTATGGACCTTCCCTACACCCTTCCTACACATCCCTAGCTATTTTCCTACTGTCTTTCCCTCTTTGCACCCATTTTTCACCACTTTTCTATCAACCCTTTTTTCTTTTCTTTTAAAGAAATTAGCACGGGGGTAAGTGGGAGTAAGCACTTTTAAGCAGTAGTAAGCAGGTCTACAGGTATCACATACATCACAAGGGTCATATGGAGGTTAAATTGGCAAACAGTATGTGGAGGTGTCTGACATCAGACAGCATGCTTCAGTATGCCAATGGGGGTTGTAGTGAGTGTGAATGTGGTCATACCCATCATGCAACACACAAACAGACACAATGTGCCAGCACTGACATGCATGGGTGCATTGCTTCACAGGTGTGTAGTGGACGACTGTGCTGGATGGCTATACATCACCATGTGATGGGTATACCTTTGGCATCAGGCCACATGACAATGGTCTGCATTGTGGCTCAGGGCTGTAGTGTCTGGATTTGACCACACAGGTGGGTATTGTATTCACCATCCAGTCATCTGGGTGACTATTGCATGTGGCCAATGCTGTGCATTGCTTGCCATGTAGGCATTCCTTAGTCCATGGCATGGATGGTATCTGGGATGTGCACACCTCCCATATGCATGTACAGTGACATGTGGAACTGTACCAGGGGTGTCTGGGCCATGTTGTGTACATAAATTGTTATCATCAGATGTGTCCCAGTCCTGGCCTCATGTGGCGGGAACTGTTAATAGATGGCAGGTTGACCCAGCACCTACATTGATAGCATGATACTGGTATTCCCTGGTGTCAGTGGCATCTGTCCATACAGGGCATGTTTTTCAGGCATGGTATGTCCTTTGTGGGTCACATTTGATGGCACCACAGGTGTTGCAGGTGTCCAGTGGGGAACATGGGGAAGGTGCACTGTCAGCATGTACGTGCCTATTGGATTGATGAATGGGGTGCCATGCCCACTGTAGCCCACTGCAATCCCACCTTGGTTACTATCAGTGGGCAATATGCAGGGTACCACCAACACAGTTTCTGTTGCCTAGGCAAGTGTGTGTGTGTATGAGGCATGGGTTGAGAGTGTTCTTTGGGTAATACTAGGGTGCATCACTTTGTTTACCTTGATGTCATATGTAGGGGTATGGATCTGCACCCCAGCCTCTTGGCTGTTTCACATCTGTTATCCCTGTATCGTAGATATTGTGATATTTACTAGGGCCACTATACAAGAAATATGCAAAACCCGCTCCACATTGAGCCTAGTTGTTACGCACTCTCAACCACCTCCACACAGGATACAAATTACAAACACACACACACACACACACACACCTGTCATGTCTGGGTTTAGAACGCCTACCTAACTAGTTTATTACACTACAGCACTATGCAGTTACAGGAAGCGCCATGGAGATTACTGGTGTACTCCTTCCCCAAAGGTATATTTCACAGTGAATGACATCAGCAGGATTACCAAAGTAGTGCATTTGAATTGTAGTGAGTGTGACTAGCCTAAAATGAATTGCTCCCTACACAGACATAGAAACACAAAACGTCCACAACTGCCATGTGTGGGGATAGAACCCCTACCAGAGGTCTATATCACACTACAGCATGAGGCAGTTATAGGATGCACCACAGGGATAGCTGAAGTATCCTTTTCTCAAAGGTGTATTACACAGTGAATGATATCAGCAGGATTGCCAGAGTAGGGCCTTTGAAGTGTCGTGAGTGTGACTAGCCTAAAACGTATTGCTTTCTGCACAGACAGAGACAGACAAACATGCACAGTTGCCAAGTCTGGGATTAGAACTCCTATCTAACTATTTTATCACACTACAGCAGTACACAGTTATAGGATGCACCATGGAGATTACCAGGTCACAGCTTTCTGAAAGGTTTATTTCACAGTGTATTACATCAGCAGCCTTGCCAAAGTAGGGCATTTGAATTGTAAGAAGTGTGGCTAGCCTAAACAGCATTGCTTTTTACACAGACAGAGACACACGCATATACACACACATACGGTTTTCATGTCTGGGATTAGAGCTCATACCTAACAAGTTTATCACACTACAGCAGTACACAGTTATAGTATGTTATAGTATATGCCATGGAGATTACTGGGCTATAGCCTTCCCAAAGGTGTATTTCAAGGTGGATGACATCAGCAGCCTTGCCAAAGTAGGGCATTTGAATTGTAGGTAGTGTGACTAGCCTAAAAGGCTTTGTTTTCTACACAGACAGAAACACACACACACACACATGCACACACACACACACACACACACACACACACACACACACACACACACACACACACACACACACACACACACAGACACACACTTGCCATGTCTGGGATTAGAACTCCTACCTGATTAATTTATTACCCTACAGCAGTATGCAGTTATAGGACATGCCACAGAGATTACTCGGCTACATCTTTCCCTAAGGTGTATTTCAAAGTGGATGACCTCAGCAGGCTTGTCATAGTAGGGCCATGGGGGGGGGGCAGTGTGTTTGCATTATCCATAACCCATTAATCTAGAGGTTGACACACCACATGCTGGCACACACAGGGTTATATTCCACAGGTATGTGCATACAGCTGCTAGATGACTACTTCCTTGTACAGTCATGTTGCACAGATAGCACTTGCACCACATAGTCTGTAATGCTGACATATACTGGTGGCTAGTATCTACAGTGAGTGACATCTGAACCTCATGTGGTTGTGCCCATTTGGCTGTGTGCTGGGTGGGACAGGTCTGATAATGGATGGCTCCTTGTCACAGTCACTCTCTTCCACACATATATGTATGTCTACTTTTGGCTTATTATAGTGTGTTGTCCTTGGATATATGTCTGTATTCCTATCCACTGTGTGTGCAAAGCATAAGTGGTGCATACTGAGGAGTGTCTGCACTAACATTTGCAACTGCCAGATATGGCTGGTCCACTGTTGTCTGCAGACATGGGCTTCATTTGTTTAAGTGTGTTAGCATGCCCAGTATGCCCTTGTGTATTGAATGTGTGGATCGATTCCAGGTAGTTTGTACTCCAGTGCAGACCTTTGTGTTGTACACCTACAGGTAGCAAACTGTTTCTGCACGGTATCCGTCGATCATTTGGCAATATGGAGACAAAGTGTGCAGGGGATAATGTGTACTGTAGGAGATTGTGTCTGTGCTGCTTCAGCTACATGGTGCTGCTGTTAGCAGAGATATTCAGACATGTGTACTGTTATACATTGTGATGCTTTCTGTCCTCATGTACTGTCAGGTGGACATTTCTGCTCACAGTGATGTCTTGTTAAACCAGGGTGACTGCAGCTATGTGAGGAATTGTGGGAAGATGCCTACATATTCATGGTAGGTTATGCCATCCTGGAGGGGAAGTTGCAGACACTTGCTGCTGGGTCTGTGTATCCAGTTCAGCATCTTGGTATAGGGCTGGCAGAGGATTCCATACTTGTACATCCATCAACATGACAGTATGGCCTTATATTGCTATGGCTGCACCTCTCAGCTGTACAGATTTGCACAGGTTACCCAGAGGCAGGGGCCATGAATGAGGACATTACCCTATTGTGGAATATGGGCAGGTATGTAGCCACCCATTTATGTGTTTACAGCCAGGGATAGTGTGTGCACACAGCTTTGTGTCGGACCTTGCACATTCCATGCTGGCCATGTTCCCACCCCCCCCCCCTCGTTATTCTATCCTCTTCCTTACATTATGCATACATTCTCTGATAATTTCCCTATGGTTATCATCCCATCACAGCTGTGTGCTGGTGTTGGTCCACAGTTCATGCAATGGGACATGGTGGACATGTTACTGTGGTTTGTCGACATGGCCTTGCATATGGCTTATGTGGAGTATGTTGTGTTGTTATTTGGGTGCCCATGACAAACATGCATTGGCAGTACACGTGAGACACAGGCCCTTGGCAGAGGCCTGTGGGCCATTAGGTGTTGATGCAGGCCAGATGTGGCAGGTCGTTGCATTCTGTTAGTCCTACAGTCTCAGACCACCATACAGTATATTCCCCTGGTGTGACAGGGTAGGTGTGCTAGGTGTACAAGTCAATACCTTCTATCAGTCTTGATCAGGTGGTGTGGATGCTGGCAGGGTGCTACCTACAGCTAGTGACACACCTGCATGGGGCACCTGCACTGCATGTTGTATTCTTTCACTATTGCCATATACAAGTGGGGTCATATTGTACCCATTCCCAACAGCAGGCGTACAACCAAAGAGGTACCTGTGGTTGGTGTTTGCGTGAGCTGGGTGCATGTGTGCGATGGATGTGCGATGGATACTACTTGCATCTGACACACAGATATGCATTGTGCATTCCAGTTATGCTTGCATGTGCAGGTACATCAGCTGTTTCCCAATACATCAGTCCTACCTCCTTTGTGATCTGTGAGGGTTTGGGCAGACAACACTGGTATCCCCTATTACAGGACCAGATAATGTGATGCATACCTGTATGTACTATTCCAAGGGTGAGTCCATTTCACAGTGACACAATTTATACTGTATGTTTGGGGTACTTTTCCCTGTGTACTGCATGTGTATTGAGCCCAACAGCCATGCCATGTCAGTTTTTCAGCTGGTGACACATATTACCACCTTACATTAACGATGGCTTACTGCTAGCTTGTGTTATGCTGGTGGGTATTGTGTTTGGTGCTGCAGTTGTGAGGACTTGTCCCTGTCATCAGCAGTACTGGGTAATGGCCACCAGGTCTTACCTCAACATGCATACATACCGACCACTCTCACACAATATGAAACACACACAAACCTAACACACACATACCTGCATATTGTGCAGATGCTATAACCTAACCTGCTACCTTGGCCACCTCTGTGCATCTGTGCTCCACTGGTATTATACCTACACATACATGTTACTACATTTCTACATAGGGTTGTGGGGGGGCACCACTGACTGTTACGACATGTGTACATCGGATTGGGGGGGCACACCAGACCATTACTACATTTCTTAATAGGTGTGGAGGGCACACTTAACTGTTACTACATTTCTAAGTAGGGTTGGGGGGAGCACACCTGATTGTTTTTACATTCCTACACAGGATTGTGGAAGGGGGGCACACTTGCCTGTTACTACATTTCTACGTTGGTTGTGGGAAGGGGCACACCTGACTGTTCCTACATTTCTAAATAGGATTGTGGGGGATAGACCTGACTGTTTCCAAATTACTACACAGGATTGGGGGGCACACCTGACTGTTTCTTCATTTCTACACAGGATTGGCAGGGCACACCTGACTGCTTTTACATTTCTACGTAGGATGGGGGGGGGGCACACCTGACACTTGTACACATTTGCTATGACTGTACTAGAATGTCAGGTATTCTATTTCACTCTGTATCCTAACCTATCATGCTGACTAGAGGCATATCAGTGTTCTACAGGTCTTAGCTTTGATTGACCTACATGTTAGTTTCTGACTTCCTACCCTTCAGAACTAACATCCCACTACCTGACCTGCTGTAGTCTGTCTGTGTAGGCCTGGTGAGGGAGGTTACACATAGGCATCATTCAGAGGCCATAGCACAGCCTTTGTTTGTGTTTGTCCACACCTGTCCTGCTGGCTGAGACTGTTGTTGGGTATGTGAACATCCCTGACTGGCATGTGTGAGTCATATGGGCACACATGTGGTCCAGCACATTTCCTGCAGTGGGTTTTGTTGCCCTGTGTAGTACTGGCTACTATGGATACAACAGTATTTGTTACAGATCTCATGGTGCCACTATAGGTGTCTACTATCTGCTGGCATACCATTCAGCCACCCAATTCCCTTGAATGCTCACATCCATACTATAGATACAGGTAACAACACATTCTACTCCATTCGGCAATTGGTAGGTTGAGTGACTTACCTTGTGGCTGTCCCAGTATTGAGGGTGGTGCAGCAGGGCTGCCTATATTGGATGTACACCGTACACTCCCTACACATGGTTGAGAACAGGTAGTGTCATGTTTGGCATCCCTTTTACTGTATGTGATTGTCAGAGAGAGGCATTATTCCCTGGGTTCCTCCTGTCTCAGTTTATGTGCTATGCGTTGCCTCTTTGCCAAGGCCAGGGCATACTGGGCATGCCTCCTTCTGCCTACTAGGGCAGGCTCAGGTCGTTCCTCCTCTGAGTAACTCTGTGCCTATGCAGGCCTTGGCAGTGGAGGGAGGCTGTGTGGCCCTGACCCATGCTGTTCCTGCTGCAGCTGTTTCTGCAGGATCATATTGTTTAGCATGATAATTTGGGTACATGTAGCTGGTGAGTATTGAAAGGCTCCACTGGATGTGTCCAGGCACCAGAACCATGACTGGAGCATTCCAAACACACACTCTATTATAATTCTGGTCTGTGCATGTGCCTCATTATGGAGTTCTTGTTCAGCCGTGTGTGCATTTCTGATGGATGTCATCAGCCACGGCTCCAGTACATATCCAGCATCCCCACAAGGTGACTGCAAGGGATGTGCCCATTAACAAATCTGTGGCACAGCTGCATCAGATGCCGGATGTGGGAATCATGATAGCTTCCAGGGCAGCCAGCACACACATTCATTATTATGCCCTGGGCGTCACACATGACCTGGCAGTTGATGGTGGGGAAGCCCTTGCGGTTGATGTAGACCTTACCCAGCTCACCTGGTGGTGCTTTGATGCATATGTGTGTGCAGTCTATAGCACCCACTACCTCAGGGTGTTCTGCTATTTGGTGGAACAGTTGCATATTGCTGACCAACATCTCACGGGTGTTGGGGAAATATACATGCTCACCGGCATGTGCTGACATGGCATCCAGGAACTGGTGGAGTAACCTGGATGCTGATGCCTGTGAGATCCCCATCATATCCCAAGTTGGCCTTTGGAAGGTACCTGTAGCTAGTATTCTTAGGCCTACACATACCTTTGTATTCACTTGGATGGGTTCCCCTCTGTTAGTTCTGTGTATCAGGCGTGGTCCTGCACAGCTCAACAATTTGCTGTAGGAGGTCCCTGTCCACCCTATAGAGCTCCACTATCTCCAGCTCATGTAGCCCCTGGTAGGTTATCCTGGGTTTGTACACTCTCCTCCGTCTCCTCACTGTGGGATGGTCAACAGCATTCACATCTTCACCAGCCTCAGCCTCTTCCATAAGTTGCTACATGATATATATTGCAGCCCCTATCATTTTGTTGTTTTTGTCTGTTAAAACTTCCCCGCTTGTATACACCGGTGGTGTAGAGTATGGGAAAAACCAGAGGGGAAGGTGTTTGCATAGTTTATAGTAGTGTTCTGGGCTGGACTGGTCTGCTGCCTGTGTAATTGGCTGAGTCTGATACATTTCACCTGCCAGCTATGCTAGTTCTCTTAGATTACCTTCCTACTGCTGTTTTCCCTTCCCATTGCCTTCCTGTTTAAGCCCGGGGGCGCACTGCACAAACACAATGCAAAAATCTGCACAGGGCTGCTATTTCCTGGTTTACTTCTTTTTTCCTTTAAAATCCAGTGCACGGTGTGCACAACTGCTTAGGTAATGTAAAGAGTGCTAGGCAGACTCAGACACACCCTCTTGCCCAGCTGTGCTAAGCTAGGAGCAAACCTGAGCCACAGGGCTTCAATCCTCTTACAGTATGCCTGACACACACCCATATGATGTCAGCTAACTCCTAGGCTTGCATCAATCTATTCCTGTTCTAACACTGTTGGGACCTGACTGGCATGCTGGGGAAATCTGGGATTCACTATCATTCCCCTCATTTGCATAGGATTGCCTGCTAATGCATAGTTACATGTCTCACACTGAGCCTCCCCCATTAGCAACCACTACTTACTGGCCATGTTGTCTTCTGCCTATCAATGACTATAATGTCAGAATAGTGATTTTAGTCAGATTGCTTATTTTAGGTTTATTTTTTTATTTTCCCCCCGATCCTGTTTGCACACCACTGTCTTACATTTAAACAGCCGAGATCGGCTAAAAAAAAATAAAAGTTGATTTTTTCAACTGTTTTCAATGCAAATGGCCTTATACTTGGCCATTGGCATGCTTGCTAAATGATATGCACCCTTTATTTGGAGCTGTCACGGCCTCGTTTTGGAATTTGCATAAATGTACTCCGTTACTGGTGGAGTCCATTTCTGCAGATTACATTAGTCCTGCACGGCTGGTTTCCAGCTTCCTGGATCGCAAATTCACCTCATTTGCATGGATTTCTCCTGCAAATGGGGTAATTCCCTTACAGGGGCTGAATCCATGCAGGACTAGTGCAGGAGCGCTCGTGCACGCCCCTACAGGCTATTCCTGGATCGCACGGCAGACATATTGTCTGCTGGGGCTCCTGCAATAATCCTGCACACAGTGCAAGGCTTGCAGAATCTGGGGGATAGTAAAACTACAGACTTTAATTACATAAAAAGAAGATCTTTAGTAAAAGGTTTTTTCAATCATAATTCACATTCCTGACAGTAGAATAATACAATTATTATTCAAAACCAAAGGTGCTGCATCTGCTTTTTTTCATAAACTGTCCTGCTTTTCATAACATTTGTACAGTAACTTTTTTATACAAACAAGGCTTTATTTATTATAAAACATGTAACAAAAGAAGGGCAAACTATCTAACTGTTTTTTGTTTAGGGCAAGCAATGTTTTATAATATTCCTTTGTTTCAAAACAAAACAAAGTCATCAACGTTATTTCCCTTGCACATAATTTTACTAACAAAAATTCATTCTGACACTCATCTTTCTCTCTCTCTCTGTATATATATATATATATATATATATATATATATATATATATATATATATATTAATATTTCAATAAACACTCATCAAATACCTGATTTGATTAAAGGGAGATCATACTGGGTTTGTGAGGAGAGAGAACATTAGATAATCTTATAAAACCACTGATGATAATGCAACAGTCACAGAAAAGGGGAGGAAATTATCAATATTCTCATTAGGCACTAAATAGCCATTGATGGATTGAAATGTTTGATTAAAATACTGAGAAATGGTGATTTTTGGAAGAACCCTAATGCTAGGGAAGATGAGTGGGAGAAGTAAGAGTAAAAATAAGAGCAAGATTATCAGAGGAATTTAAACTGGATAAAGGAACTTGGCAAGGTGCCCCCTTTACCCTTTATTGTAGCCATATACCTAGAACCATTGGCAATAGCCATTTGGGAGTCAGAAACAGGAGGATTCCTTTAGGCTACAGCACTAGGCAATAAAAGGTGATATTATATGTATATTATATTTTAATTACACTCAAACACCCAGGTCAAAATATAAGGCAGTTCTGAAGATAATATACAGCTTTACTAGTCTGGCAAGATACAAACTATGCCAAAGCAAGACACACGTGTTAGCCCTGACTGTGACCCATGAAGAAAAGTTAAGTGAAGGAGGAATAAGTTTATGGAAGGAAGAACTCAAATAATTGGGCATATGGTTAATATCAACTGTGGAGGAGACTCATGAAAAAGTACTAATGCACTAATAATAATCAGAAATCATATAGAGAAATGGACCCCCCCCCCCACAGCTGTGGAAATGGAACAAATGGTCAAAATAATGCAACTGTTTTTCTTTCCCCACTTTTTTATAAACAGTCAGGACTTTTGGGACATGCCAAAATATGTGTCGATAAAAATAATTTCTGAGATGATATGTTTCTTCTAGAAAGATGCCAAGCCATGAGTGTCATGGGAAAGGGTGGCACTATCAAATGATAGAAGATGTCTAGGAGCAGTAACAATAAAAGAATACTTAGGCACAAGTCAGTTAGCATGTTAAGGTTGACCGATATACAATATAGAAAAGGCTGGAAAGTATACTTTGGGAGATGATGAACAAGCTAAAAGATGGGGAAGACTTTTGGAAATTTTTATTGGAACTCCCAAGCATGGGAGGGCATCTCCTAATTTTAAAGGAGATGTAAAAATTAAGCAATGACTTACTGTCAAAGAAAGAAATAAAATGGTGGAGAGATGAGTTGCTACCAACTGGGGTCACATGATGGGACAAAGAGAAAGATATCTTGTTGTGGAGGTGGATGAGGAAGAAGAAAACTGAGATTAGGTAGTAGAAGGGACTAGAGGAGATTCAGTAAAAAGGAGATGATCTACAGGAAGAATCTGCATTATTATGATAATGGAATGCGAGAATCAAGGGATTTTGAGCTGATGGGAGAAAATTAAAAATACTTAGGAAAATGAAGGGGGAAATCACGAAAATTTTGAATGAGATAAATCAACGGAGACTGGAAGAAGGATGTATGAAGAGATTAGTGTCTAAAGACATGGAGGTGATAAAGGGGAAAGAAAAAAAACACAGTAGGAAAACATGAGATAAGGTTGAGAAGGGGAGCTGAAGGAATACATTTCACCTTAGCTTTAGAGAAATAATGAAAATGCCAAGACATGAGACAAAGGCGAGGACGTTTAAAGTATTTGTCTGACAGTGCCTGCACAGATAGTTTTATACACCATCCAGATTGAGTACAATGTTGCCCAATGTAAATGGAGATTCCTGGAGATGTAAAAAAGGGAACAGAGCAACATGGATACATATATTTTGGGAATATGAGGAAACTAGAAAAAAAGTAAGTGGGATCTCAAGAGACTAACCAAAAAACTTTTTAAAAGCGAGAATGACCTAACAAAGAAGTTACTCATATTAGGAATAGACAACCAGATTAGCACCCATGGCCGGCCTTAGGCATAGGCCAACTAGGCAGCCGCCTAGGGCTCCGATCTAATAGGGGCACTTTTCCAGTATTTATTTGGTGTAGGTAGACCAGGGTGAGGGCACCGTGTGGTGTCTTGGGGGGTGCCATGGAGCTCTTTTGCCTAGGGCACCAGTTGACCTAAGGCCGCTCCTGTTAGCACCCACCTTTGATAGCAATAATGCTGACAGGAAAGAAGACAATTACTAAAAAATGTAAGCTGAAGCAGCCTCTCACACTAGAAGAAGTAACAAAAATGATAATGTGTGTGTCCAGAAAAGAAAATAGAGCACCAGGAGCAGTTGGGGTGATACATGAAAAGACAGACGAAAAGGGAGAAAGAGTCCAAGAGAGAGAAATTGGATAAAATGCATATAGATAGCTAAAAGGACACATGAATATGAGAATATCAGAAAGAAGAGAGGGGTAACTCCATCACAATACAAAGATATTAATGTAATGTTGAAAGACTGTTATGTATGACTTTTGTAACAATAATTGTAGCAGCATAACTGAAATGCAATATGTTGAAATGGACAATGCTCTGATGTAACAAAGGAGCAGGGGAGTTAAATAGGAGGAATAGTGAAGTCACCAATGGAACAAAAATGGCACCATGAATGAGGATTTCCCATAGAATGGTAGACACAGTATGTGGATGTACTAAAGCTCTAACTGTAAAATAAATTAAACTTTCTGATTGTGTGTCATCTGGGCCACCTTATGATGATGTTATAAAAAGGAAAGCAGTGTGTAGTTCAGTACCTTGGGGTACTAAATTGAAAGGAGTCCTGCTATGCCTGGAAAAGGTACTGAGATGCTATAACATGTGCTAATGAATCTCATTACCTTTCTGAGCCTAGACCAAACCTACCAGATGACTGGGTGGGGCCAATGATGTATTGCTGGGAGGGAGTCAGCCTTGACTACAGGCAGAGCTGCATGGCAATGAGGCTGTCTAGCACTAGGTCATGGCCATCACACCTGCATTCTTCTCATCCAGGATAAGGAACAGGCTTGTGGGGCAACTTGCCCATCAGAGAATTAAATCTATTTTTCAAAAACATGTCACAGCATGCTGTCCACACAGGAGTTTTGTGAGTGGCTCACACCGCACTGCAGCGTGCATTTGTGCGGTTCCATTCTCTCCCTTCCAGCTCCTGAAACCTGCAGTAGACCTCCATCTCTATGTGGAGCTTAGCACTGCAAGCAGTCTGGCTTCTCACCAGGTGACACCTGCAGTACTTAGGAGATTCTACTTTGTTGAAAAGCCCATTTACTTCAATGAACAGTTTTCATTCTAACACTAATAACGTTACTGCATAACACACACACACTTTACAGAATTTTATCATTGTAGGGATTTATATACCCTAGTTTTGTTCCTAAAAGTGATTATTCCATTGTAGATAACTAATTATTCCAGTATTACTGCTGTATTACTTTGCATGCCAATCTCTATATTCATTACTAGTAATATTGTCATTTTCCTTCTCTATGTTATTTTCGTTTGAATAATAGTACATTTAGTAAAGTATTGATTTACAGTATAATTGTATGATTGAGTCATTGACTGTGCTGCGGTCTGTGCCACTTTTTGCACTTTTTGTGTTGCAGTCTGCTACAGACTACAGAAAACAACCCAATCCACTACAAACTGTTTATCCACTCTGCTGCATCTTCTGACTGCAACACCACATCTTAGACTAAAGAGGTACTTGGACAGCTGCTTGGAATACAGGAAATATAGACAAAAGATTATTAAACTTGGTAAATATCATACCAGTGAAGAAAACAGAGGTAAAAAGCTACCTATTTTAGAATAAGAAAGCATACTTTACACGAGGAAGGCAAGCTTACTGCAAAAGAAATGGTAAAAAGAAAATGTATGTGATTTTTAAACCAGATAAAATGCTTTACTAAGTATTTCATGGGAGTAGCTGGTAAAGGGCAGAGTAGCAGGTTTTGTCTACAGCATTGGAATATGCTCTGTACTAGTTAATCAGACTGAAAGGTACTTTTTTTTACACTACTAGGTGTTTTTTCCCAGGTTATGTATAGTTCTTTATTGTTTGTTTTAGTGATTTATTAACTTGGGTGAATCAAAGCATGCCAAATATTTTAACTAACACATGTAACAACTAAAATATTTTAATTTAAACAATATAGAAGGGAGACTTACTGCATGTGCTGGATAGAGCTGTGTAGTCTTTAATTAGAATACGGTATACATCTTTGCTGCAACTTTATACAAATAGATAATTGGATATTCTTTTATACAGCTTTTGTACTCTTTTGCTTTATGGTTTTAACTGCAAGACAATGTGCATAAAGCAGCTGAAACAGTATCTTGCAAATTCCATTAAAACCCTCTGGATCATAGGATCATAGGACCATAAGAGGTTACTAGGCCAATGGCCCTAGGGCCCTTACAAGCATAGCCAAGTTCAACCTGTATTCTCAAGGGTGTCCGGTTCAAGCAGGGACTAAAATCAGCATGTATTGCCCCTGTCCAAGAGGGCACAGGTGAATCCCGTGGGATGAATTTCCAGTTGCCCATGCAATCGTCCAAATTGCAGTTAAATAGGGCCAATGAGGGGCTTTGTTTAACATGAATAGGAAACTTGTTCCAAAGGGGGGGGGGGCCTCTGTGAGACAAATCTCTCTCCAGCAAGTTCTGTTGATGTCACATACCAGGTTAAGGTCCTTTGAGCAAGTGACCCGTGTGCCATTTGACTTGTATATGCAGCATTTCCATCAAAGCTGGTTCAGAGATTGCTCTATATGCAAGGCACAGGTTGCCTCTCAGCAGTCTGTATGACACAGAGCAAAGTGACAATGACATCAGTTTGTCCACATAAGACAGATCTTGAAGACCATGAATTTTCTTCATAAGGAACCTTTGTGGTGTGTCCAGTTGCTGGAGGTGTTTGGAAAGGAACATACCAAAGGAAGCATTGTACTCTATTATTGGCCTGATGAGGGAAGAGTACGGGGGGGTTATAACCTCTTTTTTTTTCTGGAGGCAATGCCCTTACTTATGAGATGAGCAATGTAAAATACCCTTCTTACCACTGTGGAGACATGGTTATCAAAGTCAAGGTTGCTATCAACCTGTGTGCCCAGATATCTCACCACTGACTGTGTACTTAGGGTATTGCTATTGATGTGGTATTTTCAGGAACATCATCCTTCTGATGGGGATGATAATGAATTTTTTGCATTAAGTTTATGACCATGACTTTGGCACCAGTTATTAGTGTGCCTATGACCTTCTTGTAGGATATTGACACTGCTAGGGGTTTCAATGATCACTCCCAGTTTGTAGTCATCAACAAACGTTATCAGCCACAGTCCTTTAGTTTTAGCCTGTATTTCAGAGAAGTAGATTCCAAACAGTAGGGGTCCCAGAACTGATCCTTGTAGAACACCACTAGTTACGGGTCTGCTGGAGAAGCTGGAGTCCCTTATTCTGATCGTATGCGTTCTATCAGTGAGCCAGTTTGCAACCCACCTGACAATATATGGGTTCATACCCAGTTGGTTGAGTTTGTCAATGATACCTAAGTGGGAGATTGTGTCAAAGGCCTTTGCTATGTCAAGTTGGCCATATACATAGATTTGTCCTTATCTATGGCTTTGGTGACTGTCTTGAAGAAGTCCACCAACTTTAACTGGCATGATCTCCCCTTGACAAGGCTAGACTGGGTGGGTCAAGCATGCGTTGTACTCTATTATTGGCCTGATGAGGGAAGAGTACAGGGGGGGTTATAACCTCTTTTTTTTCTGGAGGCAATGCCCTTACTTATGAGATGAGCAATGTAAAATGCCCTTCTTACCACTGTGAAGACATGGTTATCAAAGTTAAAGTTGCTATCAACCTATGTGCCCAGATATCTCACCACTGACTGTGTACTTAGGGTGTTGCTATTGATGTGGTATTTTCAGGAACATCATCCTTCTGATGGGGATGATAATGAATTTTTTTGCATTAAGTTTGTGACCATGACTTTAGCACCAGTTATTAGTGTGCATATGACCATCTTGCAGGATACTGACAATGCTAGGGGTTTCAATGATCACTCCCAGTTTGTAGTCATCAGCAAACTTTATCAGCCACGGTCCTTTAGTTTTAGCCTGTACTTCAGAGAAGTAGATTCCAAACAGTAGGGGTCCCAGAACTGATCCTTGTGGAAGACCACTAGTTACGGGTCTGCTGGAGAAGCTGGAGTCCCCTATTCTGACCGTATGAGTTATATCAGTGAGCCAGTTTGCAACCCACCTGACAATATATGGGTTCATACCCAGTTGGTTGAGTTTGTCAATGATTGCTTAGTGGGAGATTGTGTCAAAGGCCTTTGCTATATCAAGTTGGCCATATACATAGATTTGCCCTTATCTAGGGCTTTAGTGACTGTCTTGAAGAAGTCCACCAAGTTTAACAGGCATGATCTCCCCTTGACAAAGCTAGACTGGGTGGGTCAAGCATTTGGAGACTTTCTATATCTTCGTTAATAAGGTCCAAGATGATTTTTTCCATGGCCTCACAGATAAGGCTGCAGCAAACACAAGAAAAATGGTCAAGTTACGTCCAAAGTTTAATAAAATGCCAGTAAAATGTAGTTGAAGCACAGTAGTTAAAACACAAAGCTTTCGGATACTTTCTTCTTTACTGTGATACAACCATAGTAAAACACAATGCAATTTAAATAAAATCACATGATAACAGCCAACCAACATCACTATCTAATTATTTCATTAACTAATTATGTATTTAAAGAAACAATTATAAAATGGCTATGTCAAGTAGAAAGTTAAGTGAACGAATTATTGAACATAGGTCTGATACAAAGAGGAATATTTCTACAAATGCTATTGCAAAGCATCATATTGATTTTGGAAATACACATAATTTTTTGTTTAGGGTTATTGACGTATGCTATGCTAGTCAAAGAGGGGGAGATAGGAATAATGATTTAGAAACTAAAGAATATAATTGGATTATCAGACTACAAGCAGATAGTAGTCCAGGTGTTAATTCCACTGTTTCTATAAAACCAATTCTGAAAAAAATGCAGCCATGTTTTAAAAAATGACATTTGAAAAATGACATTTGAATATAAGGCTATACATAGCCATTTTATAATTGTTTCTTTAAATACATAATTAGTTAATGACATAATTAATTAAATAGTGATATTGGTTGGCTGTTATCATCATGTGATTTTATTTAAATACCATTGTGTTTTACTATGGTTGTATCACACTGACGAAGGAAGTATCCGAAAACTTTGTGTTTTAACTACTGTGCCTCAACTACATTTTATTGGCATTTTATTAAACTTTGGATGTAACTTGACCATTTTCTTGTGTTTGCAGTGGACTTTTGCTTAAATGGCAAGTATATTGCAGGTATCTGGTTCTTTTTCACTTGCAGATAAGGCTGGTCGTGCTAATGGGTCTATAGTTTACAGCGTCAGTGGATGCACCCACTTTGTGCAAAGGGATGACAGCAACTGTTTTCCATTCCACTGGGATGAAGCCAGTGCTTAGGCTGTGATTGAAAAGTGTGCTCAATGGTGATGCTAATTCCTGTTTTAACCCATGTAGACCTTAGCCCAGGATGCTGTCTGTTGCCATAGGGGCTATGTTTTTAGTCTTTGAGAGGGCATTTAAGACCTACTCCTTGGAGATACTAGGTGGGCAACAGATGTTTGGAATGCTTTGGGGTAAATGTGGCAGGGACAGGGGAATGAAATTTTTACTGAACCTGTTAACCAACAGGTTTGTATACCCAAAGGTTCTATATATGTAGTACCATTAACTGCGAGTTCAGTGCAAATCTGGGCCTTACCTTTGAGGTTATGGATGTAACTAAAGAATGTCTTGTGGTTATCCTTAGTTAAGGAAGCTAATTTGGATTCATAGTTAGCTTTGGAGGACTTCACTAGGAGTCTTATTTGCTTGTTTAAGTTGAGGGAGGAGTGTTTCCAGTTTTGAGACCATTCCTTCCTGCTCTTAGACAGTAATTTCTTTCTCCTATAGAATAGCCTATTAATGGCAGTTGTGCACCAGGAAAGTTTGTTTTTTCTTGAAGATCTTGATTTGGTTCTATCAGGTATGGCGGAGTCATTACAATTGTACAGGTGCTTGTATAAAGCATTGGTGTATAACTCAGCATAGGTGCCTGTTCCATTAGTGGAGGGAGAGGCTATGAAGCTATTTATTCTGTTACATAAGAGGTTGTAATTGGTCTTGGAGAAGTTTTTAGTCTAGTTGTAAGGGAGTGTCTTATGTTATAGTTACTTCTAGCGAGACTGATTTGTGGTCAGATCTCACCAGGGATTGGGGTGGTGCAGGTGTCTCCCATATTGGTGAGTACCAAGTCCAGGATGTTTGAGCCCCTTGTAGGTGTTTCAACCAGCTGGTCCAAGGCATTGGAGTTAATGAAGTCCAGGAACCTTTGGTCAAGTGAGTTAGAACACATATAATTTACCCAGTCTATGGATGGGTAATTAAAGTCACCCAAAACCAGGGTGTTTGCTTGTATCTTGATTGACTCAAGTAGATCCAAGTAGGCTGAATGGATGTCCTGATTCATGGAGGAGGCTCCTATGGCTGGCAATGATCTGAAGAGTGGTCTTACCTACAGTCAGTTGCACCTGAAGTAATTCAAGGCAATCGTGCTGTTGAACCAATCTAGAGGTGTATTTATCTTTAATGAATATTGATACACCACTTCCTTTAGTTCTCATGTGTTCAGTTTGAGGTTTGAACTTGTGGAAGGAAATGTAACCTGGAATGGCTGATACACTCTCCACAGCCTTAAACCAGGTCTCAGAGACTGAACAAATGTCAGCATCTTCCAGCGTGAGGAGTCCTTCCAGTGAGTGCAGTTTCTGGTTTAGACTCCCAGCATTTAGCAGCATAACCTTGAGGTTGTTTTTAGAGGGTATTTTTATGTCGGGAATTTTGTTCTTGTGACATTGCCTAAAAAAGGCACTATGGGGATGGCAAGAGACTTAGCCAGTAACAGAAACCCCAGGGGTGACAGATGAAGACCATCTCTGGCAAAGCATCGAGGTCTGTCGACCATGTCATCCCAGGCTGAGAGATATTGGATATCCTTTGAATGACACCAGAAACTAAGCTAATTGTTGAAGTCAATCATTTTTTTTGTTTGTATTGAGGTATTATCTTAGGCCAAGGTAAAATGCTGCTTAATTCTAGGGACATATTTGCCTGAGACATAATCTGAGAGTTCAGTCATGTCTCTCTTCATATAGTCCATTGAGGTACATCTCAAGTCATAGGTTTATAGGTTCATAGGTAGGTTCTAGGCTATCGGCCCAAGGGCCTAAGTAAGCCTAGCCAACAACGTTTCCTGGCTTACGCCATCCAAAAAAGTTAATTTATTGTGCCCCTGTTGAGCAGAGCCACAGAAGTGGTCCCCAGGGTGTATTTCCTATTGGCCATCCACTCATCAATATTTTTCTTGAAGAGTGCTAATGAGGAACTTTGCTTGACATAGATGGGTAGCTTGTTCCAGAGTATTGGGTAGCTTGTTCCAGAGTTCACACCAACATGGACTATGACAGTCATAACAGTGCCTGTTTTTGAGAGACTTGAATGTGTGTGTGATGTGGTGGATCCTGGCACCTGACAGACAGTTGACCGTGACCTTTTCCTTATCCAGGCTGGTGAGAGGGACATCTGTGTACCTGACAATTTAGTTGCCTATGAATAAGATGCTTGTTTTTGTGTTATGCCTTAGGGGTTTGACTGGTAAGACACTGGTGTGTGTTATATTATGTGTACTATGTTCTGCAGAGGATGTATTATGTGAAATGTGCTTGAGTTTGTGTTTGGGAGGTCTCTGTTGTTTAGGTAAGATTCTTGTAAGAATCTCCGCTTATGTAGGTTTATGTGTTGTTGGTTTGGTAGGTGCAGGATGTGAGGTGTGCATGCTGACAACATGCTTAGTATCATATGGACTGACTGGTTAGCGAAAGTGTCTAGATTCTAGGTTCTTGATATAGATGCATCTCTCACATAATGAATTTGTGTGGACTAGAAGAAGTGGGTTGTTAGTGTATATAAGGCAATTGCTACATTACCTAAGGATGCCCATGTTGACAAAGCAGGCTGGAGAAACTATGAGAAATGGTCCATCCATAATGCTAGGTAAGTTGATGTGGTCAGAAAACAAGGAGAGAACAGGAAGGAACAGGTAAAGTAGAGGACAGGAAAAGTGGACAAAGATATGAAGGGCTAGTGGGTAGGATCTGTGTTGGTACCTCAGGAGGTTCGCTGAATGTATCACCTGTCAGTAAGGGACAATCATGAGAGGTCAGTGATGGAGCAGAGTACTAAGGGAAAATTTGCAGGCAAAAGTGTTTGCATCTATAAACAATAATGGTGCCCGCTGCTGCGTGGCAGTGCATGATGGACAAATGCAGTGCTATGTAGCAAACAAGAACAAACTGATCTAAACAAATTAACCAATAAAAAGCTCAAAACTGAGCCCTGTTCCACAAACCATCAGTTAGATGAGTTCTAACTGCACACTCCTGCCACTAGGGTGCAGGAGAACCCTCTCCAGCAAAAGATGATCAAGACTACTTGATTCTGATTTTATGTGAGACTGCACCTCCTGTCCCTTCTAACTTATAAAACTAAATCTAAGCCCAAAAAGCCTTTAGGTATGTTATATCAGTTAGATTGACATTGCTCATTTGGTCCTCTGTTATCACTTAAATGTGGTTTGGCTAAATGTCAGATAGTAAAGCAGCCTAATACAAAGCATTTTTGTGGCCTACATAGTTTATTCCAGTGCTTTGCTTTACAAATGCAGTGTGCACTGTTTGCTCTTACATTTTAACAAGAAGGCTGGCTGATTTAAACAGCTAAAGTGTGCTTATTATTAAGTTAAAAGGAAGATTTTACAGCACTTAATGGATGATGGCCTGTACAATTTAATCAAATTGCTGTAAGCCTATACTGCAGCAAGTTTAGTGCATGTGTACATTTATGGCTAGCACTAGTAGCACAATTCTTTCTTTTTTCTCACACACACACACACACACACACACACACGCATATATATATGGGTCACCTTCATTTGCCTGACAGTTCATTTGCCCGACAAAGATTTCAGGCAGCCCAATTGCCTGACAGTTCATTTGCCCGACAGTTCATTTGCCTGACAGTTCAATTGCCTGACAATAAGAAAAAGGCAAATAAAAGGTATATGTCCTTTTCCCCACAGTAGTGTGATCCTGGAGTTAGAATATATTGTTGGGGGGTGTGGTGGGTGAAGCCCCCCACCTGCTTTGGTTTTAGTGAACAATAAAAAAAAAAACTGGACAATATAAAGCCAAAATAGGTGGGGGGCTTTGCCTCCCACAACCCCCCAACTATATAGTCTAACTCCGGGATTGCACTACTGTGGGGAAAAGGACATAGACCTTTTATTTGCCTTTTTCTAATTGTCAGGCAAACGGACTGTCAGGCAAATGAACTGTCAAGCATATGAAGGTGATCCTATATATATATATATTTTTTTTTATCAATTTTCTAAAAGACCCTCATCGGGCTTGCAGTTCAGAGGGCAGGAATTGTATTCGCCTAGCAAAAATCATCAGAAAGAAGTCTAAAAAGATTCTTCTACATGGGAGATGAGAAATAACCTTGATGATTCCAAGACCCTCCTACTTCTCACTGAGCTTGGAATGAATTAGATTCTTATCTGATGAAGTTCAACTCAGTGAAGTGATGTCCCTGATCACCGTTTGCCATACAAAATCACTGCTAGCATGGTTTCTAAGTGTGAGTTAACAGTGAATCATTTCTTTCAGGAGATTTATCACATTATTATGCTTGTGAGACAATACAGTTGGTATGTATGAGCTTGGAGGGGGTATGACAAGTCCAGTTTAGATTTAGCTTTATGTTATGATCTGTTGTTTTAGTCTGGCTGTGTGGTTATAGCCTCATCCAGAAGTATCTCAATGAGTCTTGATAGAAACTGCATTCAATCTGTAAGGTGTTTATTGCATTATTTGAAGAAAATCCTGATGATTGGTTAGTTCTATCAAGACATAAACCATTTTCCTACTAACAGATGGTCAACTTCTGTTTGAGAAAAACTAATGTTTGTAGTACATTGCAACTGTGCAGCACTTGCTTAAGATAATTCTCACTTGACAATTCACTGGATTTTGCGGCTCTAATGGTAGATGGCAATCATACTAAACTCACACAATAAACCAGTAGCAACTATCTATCACTTTAAAATCATTTAATGTTTAAAAAGATGATATAGGTATACTCAGATAATATTCTACCCTATCAAGCATTGGCTAAATTCAGATCTGCTGAATCTAGACTTTTTGGCATTTACTGAGCAGAAAAAAAACAGACCGCCTACATTGGGAAGGCCCTCCCGCACCCTTGTGGCAGAAGTGTGCAGCTCAGGATCCATCTGAGTTGGGGATTTTTGGAAAAGGGCTCAGTTATGGACTCTGTCATAGGATAGTTTGAGTTTTAACTGTTTAATTCCATTTGTATTTCAGCACCAAGTTTGCTCAGTTTTGTGCTCAGTTTGGCAGAACTGCTCTGAGTTTGGTGACTTAGCTTGAGACCTGGAGAGAATATAAATTAAATATGAAGCATGTGCTGAGAACTGCAAGAAATAAGTATATCTTAACCTCACGCTGCACTTTTTGAATTGTTTTCTGTTTAAATTTAGTTGTACTTTATCATTACTGTTGTTGCTTGACTGTTTTTTTTTGCACTTTAAAAACCTGGTTCTACTGTATCTCATAGAATAGGCTGGATTCAGATCTGCTCAATTTAGACTGTTTGGCATTTACTGAGCATGAAAACCAGCCTTCCTTCATTAGGAAGGCCCTCCTGCACCCTTGTGGTAGAAATGTGCAACACAGGACCCATCTAAGTTGGGGATTGTTGGAAAAGGGCTCAGTTGTGGGTTGTCCCATTGGATAGCTTGAGTTTTGACTATTTAATTCCATATGTATTTAAGCATGGCCTTTGTGCATAGCTGCACACTGGGCGTCGGCTTTTGGCATTGCTGTGTATACACACAAATGCTTAGAAAGACACATTTTCCCTTGATAACTGGCAGGAAACCCTCCCAGGCTTCCTTGCATAAATCAGTTGCACACTGCTGCCCAGACAGCAACTCAGCTTTGCATTCTGAGGTGTCAATTCAGGTCTCTTCTCCTTAACCTCCCCATAGATAGTTGATTTTTGTAGTCCTACAGCAGAACCTGGTCTATCTTGCCCTCCACCCCTTCTTATTACATAATACGCCAGACATAGTGGATGGATAGTTTCCCACCATTTCTCCAGCCAGCCTGATTGACATGGGCATCCTGAGGCAATATAGCAACTGCCTCATGTTTATTCCTAAAACATACAAATACAATATGTGAGAGATGTATCTATACTATGAATCTGTAGTCAATGAACTCTCTCTCTCACATAACAACAAACCAGATATCAGCACACACACTTCACCTTTTCCACAAACCAAGTGCATAACACATAAACCCACATACGTGGAAGTACTCACTAGAAGTTTAGCAAAAGAGCAGAGACCTTGCAAGTGCAAACCTTCTGCACACAATACAGTCCTTACAGCATCCACTACACATAAAAACACATGTATCAGTGACTCACTCAATAAGCCCCTAAGGCAAAACACCTCTAAATCAAATTTCTTGGTCATAGGCAACTCCATAGTGAGGCACACAGATGTTCCCCCCTCCAGGTTGGGTAAGGATAGGGTCACGGTCACCTGTCTGTCAGGTGTCAGGATCCGTTAGATCAGTATTTGTCAACCTGGCATGATGGGAACAGTCCATACTGCTTTGACAGAGATGGTCTTCACCTGTCACCTATTGGCTTTCAGTTACTGGCAAAAAGTACTTGCCTACCCCACAGAGTCTTTTTTAGGCAATGTCATAAGAACAAAATTCCCAATGTAAAAATATCCTCTAGAGACAGAATCAAGGTAATGCTGCTTAATGCTGGGAGTCTAAATCAGAAACTGCACTCATGGCAAGCACTCCTTACTGTCTGTGCAGTCACAGAGAAATAGATCAAGGCCACAGAGAGTACCCTGTCTATGCAAGGCTACAATGCCTTCCACACATTCAGACCACAAAATGAACATGAAAAAACAAAGGAGGAGCTGTATCCATCTTCATTAAAGATAAATATACCTCAAGACTGGTTCAACAGCATGACACAATAGAGTTACTTCAAATCTAGATAACTGTAGGAAAGACCACCTACACTTTATTGTTAGCTACAGTGCCCCCACCATGAACCTCAAAACCCACACTGCTTACCTGGACCTACCTAAGTTACTCACAACACCCTGGTCTTGATTGACTTTAACTATCCTTCCATTGATTGGGAAACATATATTAGCACAAACACGGCTGACCTAAGGTTTCTGGACTTTGTTAACACAAATGCTCTGGAACAGATAGTTTGCATCCCCACTAGGGATTCTAACATCCTTGACCTAGTACTCATCAACATAGGGGAACACTGCACCACCCCATGTGTGGGATCATCCCTCATAACGTCCGATCATGAATCAGTCTTATTCAAAGTAGCAATCATACCTGACCCCATCAGAATTAAAAAGGTTGAAATTTTTCTCCAAAGCAAACTATAGCCTCCTAAGTGATGGTATACATATTTCAAACCTCCTGCCACCGCTGACAGCAATGATTTCAATACTGAGGTGTTCACAAATGCCCTGTATAATCACCTATACAAATGTATATACTCAGCCATATCTGAACAGATCAAAGCAAGGTCCTCATGAAAAACAAGCCACCCTGGTGGACATCTTAGCACAAATAGGTTATACAACAAGAGAAAGAAGCTACTGTCAAAGAATAAGAGGGAATGGTCTCAGCAGCAGAAGAAGACCACCCTCCACAGCTTGTACATGGAAATTAGACATCTTGTAAAGCCCTCTAAAACTAATTACAAAACTAAATAAACATTGCTAGCTGAGGATAATTAAGGCATTCTTCAGCTGCATCCGGAATCTAAAAGGGAAGATGCAGTTTTGTGCCAAATTGGTATGGACAGTACCACTCATGCTAAACGAGGACATCACCAACCTACTAACAGACAGATTTGGTGAAAACTTCACCCCCCTGTCCCCACCAATCATATCCCAAAGCATACCCGACACTAGTCCTCTACCCAGTATCACCAAAGAGCAGGTCATAACCTCCATCTCCTAGGCCAAAAACAAAGCCTCTATGGGACTGGATAACATCCCAGGCTGCTTGTTAAATGGTCTAAAACAGGAGTTAGTAGAAACGCTGAACATTTTCTTCAACCTCAGTCTAACAGCAACTGTAATCCCCTTGCACAAAGGAGGTCCCTCAACCAACCCCAATAACTATAGACCCATAAGCCTGACCAGCCTTATCTGAGGGACAGAATCATCATGGACTTCATTAACAAGGATATAGGATACCTTCAAACTCTTGACCTGACTCAGTTTGGCCTCATCAAGGGTAGATCATGCCTATTAAACCTGGTGGACTTCTTTGACACTTTTACCAAAGCCCTAGATGAAGGCAAAGCAGCGCATTCTGCATATCTCAACCTGAAGCTCTTTGACACAATTCCCCACTCAATCATTATTGAAAAACTCACCCAGCTGGCGACTAACCCATAAGTCATTAGATGGTTTACCAACTGGCTCCCTGACAGAACACATACACTCAAATTTGAAGATTCCCCCTCTACCAGCAAACTTGTCACTAATGGTGTTACACAAGGTTCTGTGCTTGGCCCCCTACTGTTTGAAATCTATTTCTGAGAAATCCAGGTGAAAATAGATGGCCTGTGGCTTACCAGTTTCACTGTTGGCTGCAAAATGGGTGAAATCATAGAACCCCCAATGATGTCGACATTCATCAAAATAGGCTCACACAGATAAATGACTGCTGCCAGAGCAACATACTTAAACTCAAAGCAAAAAATGCATTATCATCCCCTTTGTAAAAGCAGAGCCCCTGCAAATTACAATATTAATAATACCCTCCAATTTCAAACCCAGTGGTGAGCGATTTGGGATCCCATGTTGATAACAGCCTTAACTTTGATCACCATGTGTCCACAGTGGTAAGAAAGGAATTATACTTTGCACATCTCATAAGTAAGGGTGTAGCATCTAAAGCTAAAAAGGTTATATCTCCCCTGTACTTGGCCCTCATCAGACCAGTAATAAAGTACAATGTTCATTTCTGTATGTCCCTTGCAGACACCTACAGCAGCTGGATAGACCTCAGATGTTTCTCACAAAGAAAATTCAAAACAGTGTAAGAAACTTCTCTGTGTGGAAGATTTTCAGTCCATATATTTCTAGTTAATCACTGTATATTAATCAGATCAGACAATAGTAGTAGAAGTAGCGAACGTAAACTTGTCAAGTCAAAAATTAATAATAGAAAATATATAATTCTACAGCATTACTAAGTATTCAAAAATAATCCAAGCAAGGCAGGCAGTCTGTTTCCAGTCAAAAATCCTTTATTAAGTACACAGACAAGCGATCCAAGTAAAACAAAAATAGAGTAATAATTTCCTCACAAGCTTTCTATATATATATATATATATATATATATATATATATATATATACTTTTTATCAGGCATGGGGGTGGTTTATTGTACTGTAAAACAAAGTGTTATTGGTACACATGTTAAATTCACATCCCTTCCTCCATCAGTGCGACATTCGAGCTGGTCCTGCCCTACCTAGTAGCTGTCATAATAATATATAGCCCTAATGTACTTTAATGGTATATCTTATTTAACCAAATTATTAAGTAGAGTATTAAGTCTGTGATTTTATACAAGGCAATATACTACATGGCTGGAAATATATCAACCTTAGTTAATTTTGTGATCAAAAATTATATATAAATGTATACATATACATTTTGCATGTAAAAATCAGTTTCTATTTTCATAACCTATTGTTAACAAAGATCGCTTTTGTCCTTCTAGACTTCTTCAGGTCTGTGTACAAGAACCCTAAAATCCTATATAATTGTATAATTAGTTAGTATAGTTATTACCATCATTTTGAATAAAGTGGAAAAAAGAGAACCAGAAAAAAAAAAAAAAATATATATATATATATATATATATATATATATATATATATATATATATATATATATATGTATGATGATGGAAACAAAATATACACTTAAATTTCAAATGATTTAAAATTGTATTTAAAACCAATTTGTAGAAAAAAAAACTAAAACATAAAATAAAATACAATTAGTCATGTAAACAATGTGGCAATTTTCTAAGTTCCAGTGCACTTTTAATTGAACAGTAGTAGTTTAGTCCAGGCTTTCTAAAAGAGTTCAGCTTTAATTGCCAAGTGAGTTCATGTTTCTCCAAATATTCTGGAGAAACATGAACTCATAAATATATATTTATATATATATATATATATATATATATATATATATATATATATATATATATATATATATATATATATATATATATATATATATATATATATAAATATTTTATATATATATATATATATATATATATATATATATATATACACAGTATATACTATATATATATATATATATATATATATATATATATATACTATATATATATATATACATATATACAGATTTTTCCAGAACCTACACGCATTCCTCCTATCCTGTCTGCTTTAGAGGATTTGTATTTTACCACCTGAAATTTTCCTGATAGTCAGCCAGTTGTCCCTAAAAAGGTAGATAGGATATAAAACGCTCCTCAGTCTTTTAATTTTTTATACACAGCTCTAATGATTTATTAAAAATTCAAGTAAAAACAGGAGACAGTTGATCAGCACATGTTTTTAAACAGGGGGGTGAAACCCCACTTGGGCCAGCTGCTTCTTTAATTTGCTGTCTTTTAAAAAATGATACATATCCTCCTCAGTGATAATTAATTCCGGCTGAATGTGAGAATGTGTGGAAGAGAGAGTCATATAAGTCTGAATGCTGACAGAGCTGATAACAGTGTCATTTGTAGCCTCAGGCTTATCAAACCTGTAGTAAAAAGGATTCAAGTCATCATCCAGCTGGTAATCCATTGCAGTGTAGAAGAATAGTTTCCTGTAGTTTGTAATGTTTTGTAGACCACTCCACTCTGATGCAGGATTATTGGCTAAAAACTGTTTTTTTCAGCTTTTCAGAATAGTTATTTTTAGCCACTTTGCTCTCTTTGGTCAGTGTGTTTCTTGCCTGTCTAAAAAGTGTTCTATCCCCACTTCTATAGGCATCTTCCTTGGCTTGATGAAGTTGCTTAAGTTTAGAAGCAAACCAGTGTTTGCTGTTGTTAAATTTTAACCAGGTCTTAGTGGAGACACATATATCTTCACAGAAGATGACATAAGATGTTATGGTGTCTGCCAGTTCATGCAAGTTAGCAGCTGAATCTTCAAAGACACTCCAATCTGTACAATCAAAGCAGGCTTGCAGCTTCAGCTTTGCCTCAATAGTCTACCTTCTCACTCTATATAATAACAGTCCAAACAAGTATCTGGATGACTATTCAAGAAACCTTGTGACCCCCTCCCACTCTGGCCCCTTTTTATCTTCCAGAAAGTCTGAATCTCCATTTTTTCCTCTTTGGTAACAGATTCTTTCAGACAAATGTGTTCTGAATATCTTTTACCAGGGTTACAGATGGCAAGGGAGGAAATCTCTCCTTTGCAGGTCATTCATCATCCTGCAGATCAGAATGTTTTTTTTCCACCTGTTCTTCATCACAAGCTTATAGATCTAGTTCATCCTTCCCAGATGGGGAAGGGGTTTTATTCAAGGATGTTCCTAGACCCAAAGAAAAAAAATGATTGGAGACCAGTTCTAGATCTTCCTTTTCTAAACTTCTTTGTAATTCTTTAAATTCAAAATTATGTTACTTCACAACTTGTTGCTTGTTGCTCCTCTTTCAAGTTTCCTGGTAATACTGCAGTTAAAAGAAGCATATTATCACATTCCTATTCATCAAGACCAGGTGTTTCTTAAGATTTTCTGTGTCTGGATCACATTATCAGTGCTCTGCCCCACCCTTTGGATTATTAGTTACACCAAGACTGTTCACAAAGTGTCTAGCTCCAGGTATATAGCTCATTGCAGGCTACAGGATATCCACATTTTTTTACATTTATACAACATGCTTATCTTTGCAAAGTCTTATTCTAAATGACAGGAATCTCTGTCTTGGGAGATCTCTTGCACAAGTTGGAATTCCAAGAAAACATTCAAAAGTCTTCCTTAACTCCCTCATTCAGTATTCCCAGTATGTCAGCTAGACACCTCAGTTAAAAGAGCTTTTCTTCCACAGGAAAGAATGGATCTTTGTTTAGAGCTATTTCTAAGGTTTCCACTCAGACTTCAGTCACTCTGAAGGAAAGTCTAAGGATTTTGTGTCTCATGGCATCTATGAATCTAATGATAATGTCTGACAAGTTTTTTGCATGAGAAAGATACAGTGGTATATGTAATCTCTTCAGTCCCAGCATCAACACCCTTTATCTTTTCAGATCCCAGTATCATTTTTTTTTCAGAGGAGAAAGTATTTGTTGGAAACAACAGATATCCTGAAATTAAGGTCTCCTCTTCTCCGTCCTTGCTCCAAAGCAATCAGTCATTACAGATATTTTGGTCTTTGCTTAGGGAGCAGATTCAGGAGAGATAAAGGTGCACAGGGATACCAAGGACAGATGCAAGCATGTAAATATTAAGGAGATGATTGCTCTGATCAAGGCACTCATTCCTCTGAACCATCTCTGGTCCTCAGGACCTCTTCAGGTTCACAGACAATGCCCCAGTGATATGATACATTGACAAGCAAGGGGGGAACAAGGTTGAACCCATTTGCAAACTAGCCTTGTTAGCCTGGATATAGCTTCACAGCACAGTCTCACTTTACAGACATCCTACTTTCTGTCCAAGGAAATTTGTGTGGCAGACAAACTGAGCAGGAATAAGGCAAGCCCTTGATATGGGGGTCTTCCAAGATTCGATCCATCTGTGAGGAGTTCCTCAAGTAGACCCCTTTGACTCTTTTCTGAACAATCAACAAGCAAAAGTCTGTTCTAGGACTCTGTATAAGAAGGCCTGGAGGACAGATGCCTTTTCTTTTTTTTTTTTTTTTTTTTGGACAGGAATGTTACTGTATGCCTTTCCACCCTTTCCTCTAATATCCATAGTGATTCTGAAGATTCAAAAGGAATCCCCAATATAATTGTGGTATCTCCCTTCTGGTCCAGAAAACCATGGCTCTCCCTTCTTTTGGAAATAGCCAGGAGCAATTACTACAAGCTTCTTCACAGAATGCATCTACTTACACAAGAACAGGGGTCCTTAATACAGACCAACAACAATCATCTTTAAGTGACTGCCTGGATGATCGGGTCTTAATTCCTTTTAGTCGTCTGTTTTCTGAGAAGGTGCAGCAAGTTGTAATGGAGACAAGAAAGCCTGCTACTAGAAAACGATATATTAGCAAATGGAAAAGGTTTTCTAGCTGGTGCCACAACTTAACCAACACCAACTCAGAATTAGTTTTTCTCTGGTTTTACAATATTTGTGTGAGCAACTATCCTACCATCTTTCTTATTCCCCTGTCAAGGTTCACTTATTGACCATTTTAGCATGGTTGCCCATGGATCATTTTCTTTCAAGGCAGCCACATGTCAAAATGTTCTTGAAAGGGGTTTTGCATAAGAGGCCACCAAGTAAACCGGTGGTTCCTCCTTGGGATCTTATTTTTGTGTTAGAGAAACTAACATTTGCTCCATTTGAACCAGCTATTATGTCTGACGAGGTTATTAACATGGAAAACAGATTTACTGATTTCTCTAACCTCTGCAAAAAGGTTATCTCAGTTGCAAGCTATTATGATGAGGCAACCCTACTTACTTTTCCACAAGGATAGGATTTCTTTGAGAGCTACTCCTTCTATTATAACTAAAGTGGTATCCAAGTTTACTTTAAGCCAAACTATCCAACTTCTCATTTTCTTTCATGAACCTTAAAATGAGAGAGAAAGGATGTTCCATACCTTGGCTGCCCATAGACAACTCAGGTACTATCTTGACAAAAGGAAATCTTTCAAATCATTAGATCAATTGTTCATGTCTTTTGATGGTAAGAAGTGTCAAAGCAGACTATTGCCAAATGGTTTTCTGAGGCTATTACCTTTTTTTGTACTCACCATGACAAATGTATTCAAAGCTGGGTCAAGACCCACTTTACAAGCACATTGGCTTCTTCTATGGCTTTTTGGAAAGGATTGAATTCTAAAAGTATTCTAGAAGCTGCTACTTGGTCCTCTGTTCATACTTTGTCAAAGCACTATAAGCTGGATTCCTTCTCTAGGTCTAGATCATGCTTTGGTAGGACCATTCTCCAGGGAATTCTGGGCCCTTCTTCTTCCACCTCCCAATTGTAGTTAACTATGGTAATCTTACCATATAACCAAGGCTACTGCAGCAGTTATTAATATGAAGAACACAGTACTGTTGTGTAAGCTAAACTTACCATAACAGTAGATGTGAGAATGATGACTACTGCAGTAGCTGCTCCCTCCCTGCATCCCCTTTGTTTTTAGGTATGTTTTTTGCGCCAGGGTGTGGACATTTATTTTTAGTTAATCCCAGCCATGTCCCTTCAGGGTTCAGCCTCTCCCTACCTACTGGCAGGAAAGCTGTGGAGGGCATTGCACCCAATCTTGTCTTTTAGTCATCTTACCGCAAGCTGCTTGACAGTTTGGGTGCACGGAAGGTACCCTAAAACTTTGGAAGCTTGCCAGATATTATATCATAGGCAGGATATATCTGATATAGCTAGGAAACTATTATTCTCAGGGATGTTAATATCGACTGGAATACTTGCTCTTCAAACTTCCCCTCCACCTATATAAATTTGTATGGCTTTTCCCAGATGATATCTTCCCCAACCAGAATCAATAAGCCTAACAAAAAGGAAAGTATCCTCGACTGGATATTAATAAACAACCTACCCCAGATATATATAACAGGCACCCTACATGATAACTTTAGTGATCACTTCCTGACCTATATAATCAGAAAATGAAATGATATCACTCAACAATCTTCCTTTAAAACCATTAGAAATTGTATGAACTTTATTCAGACTAAATTTCAGAATGAACTTAACACATGTGACTGGTCCAACCTATGGCTACTTCCATTAGATGAAACGGTCTCATACTTTAACTCTACATTTCTTACTATCCTGGATAACCATGCTCCCCATTGCACTATTCCTACCAATAACAAAGTAGCCCCATGGCTGGCCAATGATACAAGACAAAAAATTATTAGCAGAAACAAAGCATGGACCTCCTGGAGAACCACTAAATCCCCAAAAGATCACCTTATATATAAACAGCTGAGAAATGATACAAAGAAGTCTATTATGCTAGACAAAAATAATTACTAGTGTAATCTGCAACAAAAGCACCAAAATCAACCACAAAAATTCTGGTCAGGCATAAACAAACTTCTCCACCCAGGACAATCAACTATCCCTACCCCCTTAACTACCCTCCAACAACCTCCTAAAATTGTTGCTAACACCTTTAACACTTTCTTTACAGAAACCGTGCAATTCCTAGCCAGTATATCTCCCTATACCCCAAGTACCACCAACCCTATACTTGATAATAAGATCCTCTTTAAGCTTAATCCAGTACCAACATCTTTTATTAAGTCCCTACTTAAAAAACTGAAACCCACCACCCTTTCAAAAGACCTACTACCTGCAGAATATATCCAAAAAGCTGCTGATGAAATGGCATACCCCATATCAATTTTAATCCATAGAACTATGCACAAAACCTATATTCCTCACATCTAGAAAATCTCCCACATTGTTCCTCTTCATAAATGGAGAGATTCCACTGAACTTTCAAATTATAGGCCTATAGCCATTCTGGCTCCCTTGGCTTAAATAATGGAAAAATGCATCCACAAGCAATTTCTTGCTTATCTGAATCAAAACACTCTCCTAGCCCCTCCCAGCACGGATTTAGACCTTGCCATAGTACAGCCTCAGCGCTTCTCTCCTTCTCCCATACAATAAATCAAAACCGTAATGACAACAAGCTCTCCTCAGCCCTCTTCCTTGACCTATCCAAGGCATTTGATATGGTAAATCACCAGCTACTCTTAAGCACATTAAAATCACTCTCCATAGATAACCTAGAAATTACCTGGTTTCATTCTTACTAAGTGACAGACAACAGACTGTACTATGGAAGAATAAACTATCATCCCTTTTACCAGTCACCCTTAGAGTCCCACAGGAACTATATTAGGTCCCCTCCTATTCTCCAAATCCATTAATGACCTGAACAAAGTCATCCCTGATGCAACTTGTATTCAGTATGCAGATGACTCAAACCTAATCTGCTCTGCCACCTCCCCCACAGATTTACAATCCTTGTCCCAAATCACTTTCAGCAAAGTAGAGAACTGGCTCCCTGGTCGCCAACTACTATTAAACCCAAATAAAACCAAAGTATTACTCTTCTCCCCCACTCGCAAGGTCTCCTCACCACCTCTCACCATAATATCTAACAATGGTACCATAATTTCCCCAGAACCTAGTATTAAACTACTGGGAATGATCATCGACAACACCCTCAAGTTTGATGCTCACATAGACAAAACTATTAAAACAGTTAATAAAAAAATTAGGCTCTTTATACAGGATTAAACCATTCCTAACCCCATCTGCTAGAACTGTTATAGCCCATACACATCTGCTATCAACCCTTCTTTATGCCTCACCCATCTTCGTAAACCTAAACAAATCAAACCTCAATAAATTAAGAAGTTGCTACAATAACACTGCCAGATTTGCCACAGGATCAGCCTATAGAACCCATCACTGCCTTAACCTTCAATCGTTAGACTGGCTTGAACTACCCTACCAACTGCAAAATAACCAATTAATAGTTATTCACAAAATTCTCTACCAACCAGACAGTACACCCATACTGAAAAATATTATTACCCTCTACAGTAACCTAAAATCCCTTCTCTCTTCCAATAAATTGCTAGTGCAAACTGTTAAAACCAACAATTCAGAAGGAGAATCACTTTTCTCCAACTCTGCTGGTAAAAACTGGAACCTACTTCCTGCTGAACTCACCACTGCCCCCTCCTTATCCCAATTCAAAAAAACCCTTAGGAAATCGCTAAAAATGCAGTGGCTTTGTCCCTGTACAAACCCTGACTAACCCCCACTCAAACATAATTCATAAATGAGAACCTCATTACAAGAATAAAACTCTGACTTCTCTAATTTTTTTAAAATTCTGTGTATCACCCACCTACTGGAAAGATTTAAAGTTAACACTACACCATGTATGATAACCACCTTAATATATGTGTTTTCCTTTTTCAGATTAAATCTTTAACTATTTCTTTCTCAGCTACTTGCTTCCAACCTATGCTGTGTGTATGTGAGAAAAACATGTACCTGTGTGTATATATCGTTAAACAAATCTCAACTTTTGTGATAACTCACTGTAATAATTTCACTGTATTTACACTTGTTTTTGTACATTTGGAGCTTTTCTCCCTGGGCCTCCACTGAAAATGGACCTGTATCCAGTCAGACTTTCCCGGTTAACAAATGTAAAATAAAATAAATAAAAATAAAATAATGACGCCTGCGGCAGTAATGATTCGAACATCTACTGTTAAGGTAAATTCAACTTAACCACCTGTACTTCCTCTCTCTCTCTGAGCCATTCAGTAGCACTCTCTTTTGGTGTTTTATAACAGAATACTCTCTTGCTTTCTCCTGATGTCTACTTCTAGTCCATTAGTCACTCTGCTGTATTTTTTCTAGAGCTGTTGTTCTGAACATCAAATTCTACCTCTATGGGCGAAAAACAATACTCCACATGGGCTTGCCTCAATCCTCCTTTTATGCAACATTAACTGTTGCATTAAGCAAACTGGCTATATCTAATATAGCACATTTTTCTCTACTTTCTACAGACGAGTGATGCCTCCAGGTGTTATTGTAATTACATCCTAATGATGCCTCTAGATGAGTAATATGAACTGCTCATTGTTGCATTAATAATTCTAGAAAAATTCTATGTAAAAGCTCCTGGAATATTTCAAGCTTACATTATGGGCAACACAAATGTGTTGATGTTTGAACTTTATCTAGTGCTGCTAAACATGTATGAATTATTGATCATATACTATTTATTTATTTATTTATATTATTGCTATAATTTTAGTTTTTTCTAAATATCTTAAGAAATTAACATTGATAGAAATTGACAGCCTTATATGAAAGCTCACAAATAGGCAATCAAAATGCTGCTAACATTGTGTGAGCAGCATTTGTGGTAAATGAGATATTAGAGCAATAACCCATGCCTGGGTGTGGGTAATGCTGGATTTACCCACGGTTGGTGTGGTTGGGTCATGAGGTCGAAGCCCGAGTGGCCAAACAAAGCCAACCATGGGTAAATCCAGCATTACCCACACCCAGAAGTGGGTTATTGCTATTATACAATGACATTATTTAAGAAAAAATATAATTACTTTTCTTAAATAATGGCATTGTATAATGCCTTCTTGCTGCCCTTCCACAGCTGTCTGGTATCAAGCGGCAGTTCTGATGTACTGCGCATGTGTATACCTATGCAGTACATCAGAGCTGTGGGCAAAAGCAAAGGAGAAAGCAAGATCTCCGTTGCTTTTTACAAACTGTTTCGCTATGTTAAATGGATTTAACATAGCGAGACAGTTTTAAAAAAAGCAACGGAGAATCTCCGTTGCTTTTTTTAAAGCTGTCTCGGTATGTTAAACCTATATAACATAGCAAGACAGTTTTGAAAAAAGCAATGGAGAAAGCAAGATCTCCGTTGCTTTTTACAAACTGTCTCGCTATGTTAAACTCATTTAACATAGCGAGACAGTGTGAAGCAATGGAGATCTTGCGTTCTCCGTTGCTGTAAAAAAATAATTATAGTAATGGAAAAAGTCCGGGCAACCGGACCTTTTTCCATTACTATAACTCTGATTTACAAATTGCTCCCTGACCAATCAGCATGCACGTTTTTGAATATTAATGGGGGGCTGTTGTATAATGTAAGTTAAGTATGACAAAATTAATATTTACTGTGTTTATTAAAACTTATAAAATACAGTATAAGACCTAGAATTTAATGAACACTACAACTGTTAACCTTTGGTTATACTGAATAGTTTGCCATGCTGAAGAGTTTGCTATTTACTTTTATAATAATCAAAGATACGAACACTTGTCTTCAAAGAATGTGTAGACTGCATTTTGTCAACTTACAGTGGCCACTAAGAAGCTGAGGTCAATAGCTTGGAATATAGATTTTTAAAGCCAGTTTACAAAAATACATGTCCCCCACCACCACCACCACCACCACCATGAGGACCAAGAATGACTTTAAAGTCTGGGGTAGTTACAGATGATAAACGTCTTAGGGAACAATGTCAGTGTATATAACTGCCTCTATAAATTTTGTTAAAGCTCTACAATATCTGCAATATTATGAAAGTCAATATAAAATTCAGGAAAATACATTTGAAGAATTTGGAACTGCAATTACAAGTTTTTCATAATGATAATAACTTCAAGGTCGTGCTAAATCAATGCAAAACATCTGCTTCTAAGTTAGAAAATGACATTAAGGAAACCAAATTTGTTAATTGTGGTACAAGTTCTTATTTATTATAATGAGAACAGATTAATTTCTGGAAAAAGAGATGCAATGCTCATTTTAACTTAGCTAGATGTAATCCCTAGAAGCATAAACCCCCAGGCTACTTCAACAGATCTATTTAAGAAATAGCAATTTTTCCACCTCAGATAATTCCATTATTGATTGAGAATTTTCTATTCCTTACCATCAGATGAATCTGGAGTAGAAGGAATGGATATAAAGCAGCCTACTTAACAAAGAAGTTCTGTCACTAGTAATAATGAACCAATGACCCCTTTACTAGAACTAGAAGAAAGGATGTATGCAAACATAGGGCTAGATTTAGACTCCCTGGTTGTGAATGCAGTGTCTGTTTATTTTCAGGTAGTACTGTTGTGAGCAATTTGAATGGCTTGAATATTAATGTTTCAAACAGAGCTTTGAAGAGACAAAAGAATATTTGTTAAATAAAGGTTTAAAGTCCGACCCACTATGGAACATCCTGAGGATGTCTTTATACAGATCTTAAGGAGTTAAGTCATCTATTAAATTTGAAATTATGGCATCAAGGAAAACCTGAAAATAGGGATGACTGTGATTTTGATGTGTTAAAGTTTAAATATCATAAATGCAAATTTAACCCTTATACAACCCCACTGCAAATTGCAAGCATGGTTCGGCATAACTTATATTTCAACAATTATTTTATGTTCGGCCTCAAGAAATGCAACTTAAATAGACTAGAGCAAGTTGCACTTTTGGATTTATCATATGACAAGTGCATAGTAAAAAAACAAGTTATAACAAAGGGGGTGGTAACATGGGGTAATAAATTGTATGATAAAAAAGTTTTAAGTCAACTTCATAACCCTATTTTTCATGTAATTTACTACTTAATACCACAGACGAAAAGCCCTCACAAAATAAGCAATTTTCTTTACTACTAGATACAGTAGAAAGTTATTTTACTTTTGTTTTGATTTCAGCTTAATGGTAATTCTAAATGCACATGCATTTTCTTTTACTTTAAAGTCTATTTATTGTCAAACAGCAAAAAAAAAAAGCCCCTCTAATTGTAGGCATGCTTGTTTTTGATTTTGTTTTCTTATGACATCATCAGCAACATAGCATAAGAAGAATGTTTGACTTTTGGAAACTTTGGGTTGTCATACCCACCTGATATCCATAAACATTAGGGTGTCTAAAAAAATATCCCAACTAACAAACTGAAACAATGAGTAAAATGGTCACAGAGAAAAAACAATTTGTTAAAAATACAAAAAGAAAAAAACTAGCAAAGCTGGACTTTCCACTGCGTGATACCTGAAAACTCTTTTGTCAGAAGCAACATGGGATATATGCAAATTACCCATTAAGGATATCCAGTGTTTCAGCTAAATGGCAATTTTGAATGCCCATGACTTTTTCTTTTACTTTAAAGTCTATTTATGAACAATTTCAGGCCAATAAAGCCAAACCCCTCTCGGTATACACATGCATGTTTCTGCTTTCTTATAACATTATCAGCACAGCATATGAAAAATGTCTGAATTTTGTAAACACAGGGTTATCATACCCAACTGATATCGATAAACATTAGGGTGTCTACAATATATCCCAACTAAAAAACTAAAACAATGAGTAAAAGGTCACACAGAAAAACAATTGGATAAAAACAGAAAAACCTAGCAAAGCTATACTTTCCACTGTGTGATACATTAAACCTCTTTTCTCAAAGGCAACATGAAATATATGTAAATACCCCATTAAGAGCATCAGGTGTTTTAGCTAAATAGCCATCCTGAATGTCCAAAACTTTTTACTTTACTTTAAAATCTATTTATGGACACATTCAGGCAAAAAAAAAAAAGCTCCTTTAGCGTGAATAACTATGTTTCCACCTTCTTATGACATCATCAGCACAGAATAAGAAGAACACTTCACTTTTGGAAGCACAGGATTGTATTACCCAACTGATTCCATAAACATTAGAGTGTCTACAAAATATCCCAACTAACAAACTAAAACAATGAGTAAAAAGGTCACAGAAAAAACAATTTGTTAAAAACAAAAAGAAAAATCTAGCAAAGCTAAACTTTAAACCTCTAGTGTCAGAGGCAACATGGGATATATGCTAATTACCCATTAAGGATATCAGGTGTTTCAGCTAAATGGTAATTCTGAATGTCCTTGATTTTTTTTTCTTTTACTTTAACTTGTATGTCTATTTATGGACAATATCAGGTCAATAAAGCCAAACCGCTCTAGCTGTGGACATGCACATTTCTGCCTTCTTATGGCATCATCAGTATAGCATAAGAAAAATATTTCACTTTGGGAAACACAGGGTTATCATACCCAACTGATATCAATTAACAATAGTGTTTCTACAAAATATTCCAAATAAACTAAAAACATGAGTAAAATAGTCACACAGAAAAACTCTATTGGTTAAAAACACAAAAAGAAAAATCTAGCAAAGCTGGACATTTCACTCTGTGATGCCTTAAACCTCTTATGTCAGAGACAACATGCGATATATGCAAATTACCCATTAAGGATATTGGGTGTTTCAGCTAAATGGCAATTCTGCTTGCCCATGACTTTTTCTTATACTTTTAAGTCTATTTATGGACAATTTAAGGCCAATAAATCCAAACCGCTCTAGCTGCGGACATGCATGTTTCTGTCTTCTTATGACATCATCAGCACAGCATAAGAGGGATGTCTGACATTTGGAAACACAGGGTTGTCATACCCAACTGATATCCATAAACATTAGGGTGTCTACAAAATATTCCAACTAACAAACTAAAGCAATGAGTGATAAGGTCACACAGAAAAAAAACAATTGGTTAGAAACACAAAAGGAAAAATCTAGCAAAGCTATACTTTAAACCTCTTGTGTCAGAGGCAACATGTGATATATGCAAATTACCGTTTTAGGATATCAGAAGTTTCAGCTAAATGGCAATTCTGAATATTCATGACTTTTTCTTTTAAGTCTATTTATGGACAATTTTAGGTCAATAAAGCCAAACTCCTCAAACTATAGACATGCCCATCTCTGCCTTCTTATAGCATCATCAGCATAACATAAGAAGGTTTCACTTTTGGAAGCACAGGGTTATTGCACCCAACTGACATCAATAAACATTAGGGTGGCTACAAAATATCCCAACTAACAAACTAAAACAATGAGTAAAATGGTCACACAGAAAAAAACAATTGGATAAAAAACACAAAAAGAAAAATCTAGCAAAGCTAGACATTCCACTTTGTGTTGTCTTAAACCTCTTGTGTCAGAGGCAACATGGGATATATGCAAAATACCCATTAATTATATCAGGTGTTTCAGCTAAATGGCAATTGTGAATGTCTATGACTTTTCTTTTACTTCAACTTTTAAGTTTATTTAAGACAGTTTCAGTCCAATGAAGCCAAACTCCTCTAGCTGTGGACATGCATGTTTCTACCTTCTTATAGCATCAGCAGCACAGCAGAAGAATGTTTGAATTTTGGAAACACGGAGTTCTTATACCCAACTGATATCGATAAACATTAGGGTGCATACACAATTTCCCAGCTAAAAACTAAAACAATGAGTAAAATAGTCACATAAAAAATATTGATTAAAAACACAAACAGAAAAATCTAGCAAAGCTAGACATTCTACTGTGTGATACCTTAAACCTCTTGTGTTAAAAACAACATGGGATATATACAAATTACACATTAAGGATATCAGGTGTTTCAGCTAAAAGACAATTGCGAATGTTCATCACGTTTCCTTTAAGATCCATTTATAGACAAATCCAAGCAAATTAAGCCAACCCTCATTAGCTGTGGATATAAATGCTTCTGCCTTCTTATGACATTATCAGCACAGCATAAGATAAATGTTTAACTTTTGCAAACATTGGGTTGTCGCACCCACCTGATATCTATAAACATTAGGGTGTCTACAAAATATCCCAACTAACAAACTAAAACAATGAGTAAAAAAGTCACACAGAAAAACCAATTGGTTAAAAACACAAAAAGAAAAATCTAGCTGTACTTTAAACCTCATGTGTCAAAGACAACATGGTATATATGCAAATTACCCATCGAGGATATAAGGTGTTTCAGCTAAACGACAATTCTGAATGTCCATGACTTTTTATTTTCCTTTAAGTTTTAAATCTATTTATGGACAATTTCAGGCCAATAAAGCCAAACACCCCTAACTGTAGACATGGATGTTTCTGCCTTCTTAAGGCATCATCACACAGAATTAGACGAATGTTTGACTTTTGGAAACTTTGGGTTGTTATACCCATCTGATATCCATAAACATTAAGGTGTCTACAAAATATCCCAACTAACAAACTAAAACAATGAGTAAAAAGGTCACACAGAAAAACTAATTGATTAAAAATACAAAAAGAAAAATCTAGTAAAACTAGCATAGCTATAGCTTTGTTCATGGATATCAGTTGGGTACGACAACCTCGTGTTTCCAAAAGTCAAACATTCCTCTTATGCTGTGCTGATGACACCATAAGAAGGCAGAAACATGCATGTCTACAGCTAGATAGGTTTGTCTTTATTGGCCTGAAGTTGTCCATAAATAGACTTAGATGTTAAAGTAAAAGAAAAAGTAATGGACATTCAGAATTGCCATTTTGCTGAAACATCTGATTTCCTTAGTGAGTAATTTGCATATATCCCATGTTGCCTCTGACACAAGAGGTTTAAGGTATCACACAATGGAAAGTCTGGCTTTGCTAGCTTGTTCTTTTTGTGTTTATAACCAGTTTTTTTTTCTGTGTGAACTTTTTACTTTTTGTTTCAGTTTTTTAGTTGTGATATTTTGTAGACGCCCTAATGTTTATGGGCATAAGACAACCCAAAGTTTCCAAAAGTTAAACAGTTTTCTTGTGCTGTGTGATGATGCCATAAGAAGACAGAAACATGCATGTTTACAGGTAGAGGGGGCTGGCTTTACTGGCCTAAAATTGTCCATAAACAAACTTTAAAGTTAAAGAAAATGAAAAAGTCATATATGTTCAGAATTTCCGTTTAGCTGAAACACCTGAAATCCTTTATTTGCCTCTAACACAAGAGGTTTAAGGTATCACACAGTATAAAGTCTAGCTTTCCTAGTTTTACTTGTTGTGTTTTTAACCAACTGTTTTTTATGTGTGACTTTTTATTCTCATTGTTTTTGTTTGTTAGTTGGGATATTTACTAGACACCCTAATGTTAATGGATATCAGTTGGGTACGACAATCCTGTGTTTCCAAAAGTCAAACATTCTTCTTATGCTGTGTTGATGATGCCATAAGAATGCAGAAACATTCATGTCCACAACTAGAGAGGTTTGCCTTTATTGGACTGAAATTGTCCATAAGTAGACTTAAAAGTTAAAGAAAAAGTCATGGGCATTCAGAATTGCCATTTAGCTGAAACACCTGATATTGTTAATGGGTAATTTGCATATATCCCATGCTGCCTCTGACACAAGAAATTGAAGGTGTCACACAGTGGAAAGTTTAGCTTTGCTAGATTTTTCTTTTTGTGTTTTTAACCAAGAGATGTAAGGTATCACACAGTAGAAAGTTTAACTTTGCTAGATTTTTCTTTTTGCATTTTTAGCCAATTGTTTTTTTTTCTGTGTGATCTTTTTACTCATTGCTTTAGTTTGTTAGTTGGGATATTTTGTAAACACCCTAATGTTTATGGATATCAATTAGTTATGACAGCCCTGCATTTCCAAATGTCAATCATTCCTCTTATGTTGTGCTGCTGATAGTATAAGAAGGCAAAAACATGCATGTCCACAGCTAGATGGGTTTGGATTTACTGGCCTGAAATTGTTCATAAATAGACTTAAAAGGTAATGTAAAAGAAAAAGTCATGGATGTTCAGAATTACCATTTAGCTGAAATACCTGATATCCTTAATGTGTAATTTGCATATATCCCATGCTGCCTCTTACACAAGAGGTTTAAGGTATCACACAGTAGAAAGTCTAGCTTTGCTAGATTTTTCTTTTTGTGTTCTTCAGATTCACACCACTGGTTTTGAGCTTAGAGGGGTGCAATCTATATCATAATTATCAGGTGCTGCTTCTTTGTCAGATGCCAATAATGAGGCATTTTTTTGGCATTTTGATGTTGGCACCAATCATGTGTCTATGTCATTCCCTGCTGTAATATGTTTACATCATTAGTGGGCTTAATGATTGCACCCAGTTTTCAGTCATCTGCAAACCTGGTAAACCACAGGGCATTTATTTTCATCTGGACCTCAAAGAAATATATTCCAGGCAGTAAAGATCCCAGCACTTGTGATTATAATTGATCATAGATGGTTTTGCAAGAATACACTTGTACAACTATTATGATTCAGCAGCCATCTCTGAGGGGAATCGGGCACATCTCTATCAGAATTTAACATGTGTCAGAGACATTCAAATGGACCCTGTTACACCTGTATTAGAAATAATGAGTAGTTCCAGCTAGCTGACAGGTGTGCATACCACTTGGTCTACACATAGGGGTGTGTTGTCCAAACTGTACTTATCTTGTATATTTGTGTTCATAATGGAACTAATACCTCCACGAGTTTCTTTCATCTATAGTGTCCCCATGGCTGTGGCTTCAATTCTTTGTGTGTGTTGATACTGTATGCATTATACCAATAACACACTTGGATTCAATGATTATCCACAATTTGCAGTCCTCCACAAAGCTGATTGGGAAAGCATGTATATGTCAGTTTTGATGTGTGTGACTTAACTCATTACATTCGAGTGACACCTCCAGGTGCATCTGCAGTTAACTCCTACTGATGCCTCTAGGCATCAAATATTCCTTGTTCACATTTATGTCAATAATTTCAAAACCATGTTATGTACAATGTTTTAAAATATTTCAAATTAAAGCTTACACAGTGGCAAACTTAACTGCATTAATAGTTGACCTTTGTTTGGTGGAGGTAAAGAGATATTAACTGTTGTTTTTCTGATATCAATTTATATAGGTATAATTTTCACATTTTTTCTAAATATCTCAGTAACCAAGTAACACAGACAGAACTCCTTAGTCTCATATGAAAGCTCTCAGTTAGCTGAATAATACACTGCTGGCAGTATGTGAGCAGCTTGAGTGGTTACTGATATATTGTAAGTTATTTACAAAATATTACAAATGTAATAGTTACTGTGTTTGCTCTAACTTATAAAATTCAGTTTTAGACCTAGAACCGAAAGAATACAACCACAATAAAAATAATTTGTGCTGAACAGTTTGCCATTCATACTTTTTTCATAACCACTATGGTTCTAGAGATATGAACATTTGTTTGAAATGCGGGGGCATAATTTGATTATGTCAAAAGGCTTAGGCTCCGCCAATTGGAAGTTATAGTGCAAACTTCCTAAGCTCCATTGGAGTGAATGAGTTAATGGACTAAAAAGGGCATACCACAGATTCTTGATATATGGACCTGGTCATTGGACTCTAGAAATAGGTGGCTTATAAGCTGCAACATATTTCTTTGTCAGGTATCTGTTCTGGGTGTCTACCCACTTGGTGACATAGGTGATTATGGACACTTGTGACAGTTTCTCTGTAATACCTGACTGTTGATTTGTGTCAAATGTCTTGGCCAGGCCAAGTTTCACAGGATGATAGTGTTTTCACCATGGATGCCCTTGATAACCTTCTTGGAGATAGTGAACAGATGTAGTAGACATGATGTAGCCTGAACAAATCAAACATGGGTTTAGTATGCAGTTGGAATATTGTCTTTATCTTTTTTTTGGGAAGGTCCATGATGACTCCTTAGCCTATCTCACAATGAGGAGAGTCATAAATGGTCTATAGGTCCATGCATCAGGTGAAGGTCCCCCTGAGTCAGAAGGATGCATGTTGCTGTACACCTTTATATGGGAATATAGGCTATCAAGATGCTGTGTTACAGTATGGATCCAATTGCATCTGGTAGGTCAGGTGTTATGTCACTCAACCTGTGATGTTGTTAGAGCCCATTGCTTCCATGTTATTAGCCATAGAGAACACACAGATCTGCTGTCCTGCTGAGAATAAAAACTGAGTGATGTTTGCATGTATATTTTGGCTGGTGATCAGTGGTCACAGGGTGGTGACATGTAAGCCAAACTCTCACCTAGCAGATTGTCATGTCCTCTGGGTGGGTATATCAGCTGGCATCCACACACACATCTGTGAATAGTTGTGTATTCCACTTAATATTTCATATGTATTGGAATAAATGATTTATGACAAGACCTCCATATACAGCCTTGGTCATTCATCATATTCCAAACACTATTGCTATGCAGACAGTTGTGCAACTGTACCAATGTCACATACTTACATCCCTTGCACAATATATGCTTATATGTGTTTCACAGGCAAGCTGTGTTTGAGTGGTCTGATGTCATATCAGGACACATTAGAGATCAGTTATTTGTGGCTCATGCAGAACATTTCCTGACACAAATGCTAATAGACACACAATGGTACTACTGACCACTTCAATAATCCTTGGGTATAGCAACACAGCTGCATATACAATATTTTCTACAAGGTTGCAATTGCATCAGAACATGTGATATATTGGGTGTATATATCACTGCATAACAACCATGTATATGAGAGGAGACGTACGAGACCATATAATCAATATGAACTGATATTAATGTCAGTCACAGAACATTTAATGATGGTATGTAGGCACATGCACACCTGTATTATGCTGCAAGTGTCACTGTGATGGCAGACTGTGAATTATGTAGAAGGTTAATCTGCTTAATTACAAAAACACATGTCCTAATATGCCACCTATATACATAACAGTGTGATACAATGTCAACAGTTCTCAGGAGGCATATTACTACAGCTGTTATAGACGTAGTATGTATTGCAATGGCATCAATGGCCATAAATACTTTAGACTGAATCACAGACTGTAAGATCATTTTTGTAGCCATACTGTACATCCACACCTCAATATAGCACATATTAATGACAGCAACATTGACATGTCAACCATTCATAGGGTACTAGGACATTATTAGGCTAAAATCCAAGATCACATGAAATTCTAGCCATTATTATACTCTGTAAAACATCCCTATATCTATATTATGAAAGATAGTAATCCTATTGTGCGTATGTGTATACTTGTTTGGTTGCATTACACTCTGTCATTCTCCTTATGGAACATGTGCACCACATCATGACAGAATTAGCAACCAGACATGCAGTGGTCTTGCGATGGCTTGCAGAGGATGTATCATGATGTGTGTATGCATATTTGACATGAGGACTTCCTCATCCATGGCTTTGGTGTCTGTGTCAAAGAAATCGACCAAATTTAGCAGGCATGACCTCCCCATGATGAAGCCAAACTGTGAGGGATCTAGTGTTTGGAGGTTGCCAATGTCCTTGTTAATGAGGACCATGATAATCCATTCCATGGCCTTGCAGATCAGGCAAGTTAGGCTGATGGGTCTATAATTTCCCAGATTGGTGGATGCTCCACATTTGTGTAAAGGGATGACAGTGGCTGTCCTCCACTCATTTGTAAGTCAAGCTCCACTCGAGTAACCAACATTCACGTCCTCAACCTGGGCTGTGACATCAACAAGTCTTGTTGGTGGGATGGATTTGTGTCCCAGAGACTCCCCCATCTATGGAATAGACTCCCTCTCCACATCAAGCACAGTACCTCTTTAACCCTTTTTAAGCACAACATGGATAACTGGATGGGAAACAGAAAATATACCCCTGGGATTCCACCCATGTCCCTGCTGGACAGGGGCATCTGGTGCTGATTTGTCTAAACATGGGCTAAACTCTTGGCTAGGCTTATAAGGGCCTCAGGGCCAATAGCCTAGTAACCTACTATGATCCTATAATCCTATGAACACAGAAGACAAAAAGTGAAGGGCTTCATTTGTGTTTTTAACTTATGTGTGTGGTGTCTGATTCTATTTTTTGACTAGATTAAAGGTATTAAAATGGGGTTGATAGGAAAGTGGTGAAATGAGGAGCAAGCAGGGGGAGAACAAAGAGAAAGCACTATATGAATGTGCAGGACAGAGGTAGGAAAAAAATGATAGCTATCCACTTCTTCAACAATGTAAAATGAAAATATGTACAGGATATTAACTGAATTTGGACTGTCTCCTCAACAAAGAGGGGTGACAACAACACAATCATATTGTATAGCCAATTGGACCGAATCAAGTGTGTCAAGAAGACACGTGTGAAGTGGTGAGCTATGTATGGACAAAATTTTTTTTATGGGACAGGTGCCCATTTTTTTTACTTCATTAAGAGAGGAATATAGGGTAAGGTATGTAGGTATTTCTGGGTCAGGTAAATGGGGTAGGTGAGGAAGCAGATGCAAACAAAGAAGAGAAGTAAGACAAGACGCATGGATGGTGACAGACATGACAGTTTGTGGCACATGTTTGGGTTATGGAGGGGACAATGGATGCCCATTCCCATCAAACATGGGGACAGTGAGAATCTAGTCCTCATCTGAAGGACAGTCATCACTTCACCTTACTCCACTGGCTTTTAGAGTACCTGATGTCTTCTCCTAAGACCACAAAAGTGAGCATCCTCTCCATCTGGCATAGCCATGCACCACTGGTGTTGTGCACAACCTTCTGCACCAAACTTGGCAACTCCTCCCCATCTCCACCAGTACTTCAAGATGGTACCACAGAACCAGTTGCCAGGGTAGTGCTACCTGATGTAGAGGGCCAAGGTAATGCAGGGGTAGTGGAGCCAGTGCTGTTAGGTTGGGTCCCAGATGTGCAGGGTGTCAGTGCATGAGTCAGTGGTGCAGGGGCAGGCTAAGCCACTGAGTTTCGCCTACCTCCTTGTGCTGTAAAGCATTTTGTGATTTGTCAGAGATGGATGACATGGAAAAGTTTTGATGACATAAAGAAAAATAAAAAAGAGATGTAAAGGTTGGGGTCAGAGGAAAAAAGAGATAAAATTAGTCTCCAGAGTCATGGACGAGGGTAAGTTGGTCCACACGGCCTATCTGGACCTCACCAAGGCCTTTGGCACCATCCCCCACTCTGGAATAATAGATAGACTTACTAAGCTGGGCATTAATCCCTACATCACTCGATGGGTTGCGAACTGGCTTACTAACAGAACCCACACTGTAAAAGTAGCCGATTCCAAATCCAGCTATAGACAAGTGACAAGTGGAGTACCTCAGGGTTCAATCCTGGAACCGCTCTTGTTTGGCATCAACTTCTCTGAAGTACAGGCCAACACTAAGGGACTCTGGCTAACAAAGTTCGCAGATGACTGCAAACTGGGAGCCATTAATGAATATAACCACCACAAAGACAAAGACGGAAAAAACTGCTCAAATATTGAACCAGCAAATCACCAAAAAGCAGTCTAAAGAGGCAAAAGTACTGAAATAGCGTATTCAGAATGCACTTTGTTGCAAGGTTGACTTTTCAGTCCACAGTTCCAAATGCAGTTCCAAATACACGGACAAACGTAACTTCACAGTCCATACATCACCGGAACATATACAGTCCAGAGTTCCGATAAGCACAAACACAGATGACTTTTCAGCCCACAATTTCACTTGAACATTAATGCAATTCACTGCTACAATGCGTTTTCGTCTGCGATGACTTCCTCAGATGGAGATGCATACCCATATAATACCCAGCTTTTTATACTTATTTTAATCAATCAACACCTTCAATAAAACAATTAAATAATTAAATTAACTCCATTTTTTAAAAGCATCCTAAACATTTACAATAAAAAACATTCAACATATTTATTTCAAAATTACTACTATACAATATCTTTTAAAATAAAATATTACCTTAAAAAAACTTTATATATTCCATCAAAATACATCATTAAAAATCCTTTCATATCTTAATAAAAATCAACACATAAATAGCGCCATCTATTGTCAAAATTTAATTCCACATGAACAATCCTTCTAATACAATCATAAAAACATTTAAACTGAATATTTCATATGAATCATTATGCTGTCAAGAAATGCAATTAGTACTAATCTAATACATCTAAAACATATATTTCATAACTTCATTGCATTCTATGATGCAATATACCTCGCTAAACGTACAGTTTAGCTGATCTTAATTTTAAAACAGGAAGCAGGGAAATTGCATCATTCAGACCTGGAAACTTATTTGCTTCTAGTGAGAGTTGCCATAATAGTTCCTTGTACTCAATGGTGGTCTCCCACGGCCCACCCCTTACATCTTTATCCACAACTTCCAGTACAAAAAAACTAAATTTGGCTTCCTGACAGTTTAAAATATGCCTATAAAAGGCATTACTAATACATTTTGTCCTTATTTCATAATAATGTTCATAAATTCTGTTTTTTAATTTTCTTTCAGATTTACCTACATAAAATGCATCACATTGATTACACATCCCTAAATAAACTATTCCACATGTTTCACAGTTGGCAAAGGATTTACTTTCTATCACTTTATCTCTGCTAACTACATAAACAGTATCTCTTCCATAAATATAAGGACATTGGGAACACCTACCACATTTATATGTTCCTACTTTTTGACCCCTGCCCTTTTTTATTTCTTTTTTACCTTCCAGCATATTTTTTAAGCTTCTACCTTTTTGATATGTGCATTTTAGTGGTTCCTCGAAAATCACCTTAAGGTCAGAAATTTCACCAAACCTCCTCCAATCTTCTTCTAATATTTTTTAAATTTTAACTGCATCATTATTATAATTTACTAAAAAGTTATTCACCCCTTCATAATTATCCTTCTTCTGTGTTATCCCCCCTAAATCACTTTTAACACCTATAATGGGTTTAAATTTATCTAGTCTACCTCTCCTAACTTCATCTTCCATCCTCTCAATAAGGTCAGTGGGATAGCCTCTTTCTTTAAACATAGATTTTAACTTACAACATTCCTCACTAAAATCACTCTCCTTTGATGTCATACGGCTTCCTCTTACATATTGCCCTTTGACAATATTATTTTTCTGATGATAAGGCTGGGCACCATCAAAGGCCAGAAATGAATTGGAAAAAGTTTCTTTTCTGAATATCTTTGAATAAAAACCTTTCTCTTCTTTACCTATAGTAATATCCAAATATTTTAAAAGGTTCTTATCCATCTGATATGTAAACTTCAAGAATTCAGTAGAGCCTGATATATATTCAAAAAAGGTTACAAAGTCTTCCTCTGAACCCACCCATAGGAAGTACATGTCATCTAAAAAGCGCTTATAGAATTTCCAATATTTTACATATTTTGAATTAAAAATATACCTATCTTCCTATATTGTTAAGACTATATTGGCATATGTAGGGGCACACCTTGCACCCATTGCGACACCTTGTATTTGTTTACAAAATTCCCCTTCATAATGAATAAAGCTGTTATTTAATACTAGTTCCATTAAGGTCAAAATAATATAAAAATCATTATTACTAAACTTCCCATACTTTACTTGGTGAAATTTCTGACCTTAAGGTGATTTTCGAGGAACCACTAAAATGCAGATATCGAAAAGGTAGAAGCTTAAAAATATATATATATATGTTGGAAGGTAAAAAAGAAATAAAAAAGGGCAGGGGACAAAAAGTAGGAACATATAAATGTGGTAGGTGTTCCCAATGTCCTTATATTTATGGAAGAGATACTGTTTATGTAGTTAGCAGAGATAAAGTGATAGAAAGTAAATCCTTTGCCAACTGTGAAACATGTGGAATAGTTTATTTAGGGATGTGTAATCAATGTGATGCATTTTATGTAGGTAAATCTGAAAGAAAATTAAAAAACAGAATTTATGAACATTATTATGAAATAAGGACAAAATGTATTAGTAATGCCTTTTATAGGCATATTTTAATCTGTCAGGAAGCCAAATTTAGTTTTTTGTACTGGAAGTTGTGGATAAAGATGTGGGGGGGGCCGTGGTGGAGACCACCATTGAGTACAAGGAACTATTATGGCAACTCTCACTAGAAGCAAATAAGTTTCCAGGTCTGAATGATGCAATTTCCCTGCTTCCTGTTTTAAAATTAAGATCAGCTAAACTGTAAGTTTAGCGAGGTATATTGCATCATAGAATGCAATGAAGTTATGAAATATATGTTTTAGATGTATTAGATTAGTACTAATTGCATTTCTTGACAGCATAATTATTCATATGAAATATTCAGTTTAAATGTTTTTATGATGGTATTAGAAGGATTGTTCGTGTGGAATTAAATTTTGACAATAGAGGGCGCTATTTATGTGTTGATTTTTATTAAGATATGAAAGGATTTTTAATGATGTATTTTGATGGAATATATGAAGTTTTTTAAGGTAATATTTTATTTTAAAAGATATTGTATAGTAGTAATTTTGAAATAAATATGTTGAATGTTTTTTATTGTAAATGTTTAGGATGCTTTTAAAAATGGAGTTAATTTAATTATTTAATTGTTTTATTGAAGGTGTTGATTGATTAAAATAAGTATAAAATGCTGGGTATTATATGGGTATGCATCTCCATCTGAGGAAGTCATCGCAGACGAAAATGTATTGTAGCAGGAATTGCGTTAATGTTCGAGTGAAATTGTGGGATGAAAAGTCATCTGTGTTTGTGCTTATCGGAACTGTGGACTGTATATGTTCCGGTGATGTAAGGACTGTGAAGTTACGTTTGTCCGTGTATTTGGAACTGTATTTGGAACTGTGGACTGAAAAGTCAACCTTGCAATAAAGTGCATGCTGAATATGCTATTTCAGTACTTTTGCCTCTTTAGACTGCTTTTTGGTGATTAGCCATTAATGAATCCCCAAATGATGTGGATACTTTACAAAAGGGCCTTACAGAAACAGATACTTGGTACCAGAGCCATGGGCTCAAGCTCATTGCCAAGAAATGTATAGTTATCCCCTTTGGGAAAAAACATGTACCCATGAATTACCACATAGGTGGTAGTACACTAAACACCAAACGTGTGATAAGAGACTTAGGGACACAGGTGGACACTGGTCTCACCTTCGATAACCACATTGTCACAATTGTCAGGAAATCCTTCTATGTGGCACACCTCATCACTAAGGGCTTTTCATCCAGAAAAAAGGAGGTCATTGTCCCACTGTACTCATCCTACATTAAACCCATTATAGAATACAATGCCTCGTTTGGTATATACCTCTCAAGACATGTGCAACAACTGGAAAGGCTGCAGAAATAACACACTAAAAGAATCACAGGCCTAAAGCAGATGCCCTATGCTGACCGCCTTAAAAAACACCAACTATACTCTATCACATATCGTCTACTCAGAAGTGATCTCTGCTTAACATACAAGACCATGTCAAACTCAGAGCTGTTGGACATGCTACACTTAAAGAAATCCCAATCCCTCAGAGCCACATGCTCCAGGGATCTAAACCTTGTCATCACAATAAACAAAACATGCTGTAGGGATAGGTTCCTGACACAGAGACTCCCCAGACTCTGGAATAGACAGCCCATACATGTCAAGCAGAGCGTCTCTTTGGCCCTCTTCAAAAGGAACCTTGACAATTGGATGGGAGAAAGGAAATTCACCCCGGGGATCATGTCAGTCACCCTGCTAGACAGGGGTCAAGAGAAGTAAATAGTGTGGGAAGAAATAGCCAGGGAATTCTTATGGCTAGGCTTGTATAGGCCCTAGCACTGATAGCCTAGCACCAACCTATGAACCTATTAGTATTATCACATGTGACATACAATGCATATCACAATAATAAATTATTTATCTCTACTTTTACATTTAAGTATACTTCTTAACAACTATAAACGTTAAGTAAAGATTGCTCAAAGTAATCCTTGCAATGAGCATCTACTGCATATATGCTCGGTCAAATTACATAGATTCAGTTAACAACAAGGCATGTATGCCACTTTTGTTGAAATTAATTTATGTAATATTTTTAAAGAATTTTACTATATATTTGTTGCTTGTGGTATCTGAACCCACAACGTCTGACTACAGTATTAGACTGGATTCTTGCAGTTGCCTTGTGCTACAGACTGAATCAAGCATGCTTGTTATTACAGTTAGGATATGCATGTTTAATTTGCTACTACTGTATATAAGAGAAGTACTTCAGCTAAAATAATAGTTATATTGTGCTGCATACATACCTCTTGCTTCCCTCAGTCTCTATAGATTCTCAGAATGGGCCTCCCTATTCACCATGATCTTAGTGTTGGCTGTGGAGTAAAAAGAAGAGAACAAGAGAAGAGCATTAAGCATACCAGTCTTGCATATATACAACTGCCTATCTAGTTCTAATTCTCTGCATCTGTATACTTACACAACTTTGGGATGTCAGCAGTCCTAAACTCATCCAGCCACTGGTTGAGTGTATCCTGCTTGCACCTTTTCAGATCATTATAATAATTACTGCACTGTTCTGCACTACATGCAATGCCAGTCACACTGGAGACAGACTTGGCCAGACTATTCTATGCCTCAGACTTGTACTTGGTGCTGGTATAATCCTCCTGCAAGAGCCTTTGGCTGAGGATCTTTACATGGAGTCCAGTAAAGATTCTGGACTCCTCAACACCCCACTTCTGCACCCTAAATTGGGCACCTTCCCTTTGACCACTAGACATGTAAGACTAGAGAAAATAGTAGTTAAGAATGATTTCCAACCAATGCGTGTTATCACATTTACTACTAGTCCACAAACCCGAACAACCATGCCAACTGAGTTTGCGGAACGTTAAGAGGAGAGCAACAGTGCAAAACAAACAGGAAAGCAGTTTATGAACTAAGAAGGGTAATGTGACAATTGGCATTAGTTTTTGGTTTGGATGCTGCTGTATCTGTTACTTGATTTAACTTTGCAGATATGTATTGGATGTATAAATTATATAACCTGACGCATTTCTGGTGTGGCTTTACACACTGATAAAATTAATTTGTAGGATGTGGGATTCAAACTATGCATTAGAAACAAAATATATTCTTCCACATAGGTGATTTCTCATTCTTGCCACAGAAGAAGTGCTTGTTGAACATGCTAATTAATATTATACATCTATAGCTATAGCTATCTATCTATCTATCTATCTATCTATCTATCTATCTATCTATCTATCTATCTATCTATCTATCTATCTATCTTTGTGTGTGTGCGCACGTGTGTGTTTTTATGTATGTGTATATATATATATATATATATATATATATATATATATAAATATATATATATATATATATATATATATATATATTTATATCCATGCATGTATATATATATATATATATATATATATATATATATATATATATATATATATATATATATATTTATATCCATGCATGCATATATATATATATATATATATATATATATATATATATATATATATATATATATTTATATCCATGCATGCATATATATATATATATATATATATATATATATATATATATATATACACTTGCTGCCACAGGGACAGTTAAGAAATAGCTATATGTCTTCATATTCAATATTAAGTATGTGTGTAATCCCACTGCTCAATGCCACTTAGCATGTCTCAGTGGTGGAAAACCATAGAGTACACAATGTATTTGTTTTGAAATCGCCTACTGTCTGCTTCCTCTTTGCAGGTGTTCTGCACCTGCAGGTGTTAGAGAAGGTTGCTAACCACTGTGCAACACCACTTATTGAGTTTTCACAATGGAAAGCAAAAGATGCAACAATGTATTATTTTTAAAATCAAGACTGTCTGCATCCTGTCTGGAGGTGTTCTGTCTGCTTCATGCGTGGGCCATTAGTCCAGGCTTACATGAAGGTAAGCATCACACAAATGTGAAAAACACAGCTCACCTTGGTTTATGCTTGTGAGTAATGCTTATTACATTTCATCCTTGAAAAACAAATGTGGGACTTGAACCAAGATTTACAGATAGTATATACTGTGTGGATTCCTGTATATATATATATATATATATATATATATATATATATATATATATATATATATACATATATATATATATATATATATGTATATATATATATATATATATATATATATATATATATATATATATATATATATATATATATATATATATATATATATATATATATATATATATATATATATATATATATATATATATATATATATATATATATACACACACACACACACACACACACACACACACACACACACACACACACACACACACACACACACACACACACACAAATGATTTGCAGGTGTAGTTAATGTATTGGGTATCACAGAGGTACATTAAATGGCATTTATTCTGTTTATCTGCTTCCTGAGTTTGTGCTAAGCTGTGCACTGCCCAAATAATGGTATTAAGAAAAAAAATTATCAAATTACCATAACAAAATAAATGTTAGTACACAATAAAGAGTTTTACACTAGTCTGTGTTTGAACTGTTACACCAATGAACCTACAAAGCACAGTAAGTGTGTATTATGCTTCTTTGCCACCAAAACTGATTTAGAGCATGAATGCAGATCAGTGTGCATACAAACAAGTCCCAAATCATCCACAGTATTAACAAGACATATGACATTTGTGCAGTTCTGAGTTGTTTGCACATGTATTAATTTCAGATGTAGTGCAATGAGCCATTATACAACCATTTATGACTATTGTTTGCTACAATGCAGATCTATCTTATTATTATATGATGTTCATTCTTCTCTTATCTGAGCAGTAATCTGAGACATGCAGTCTGTAAGGCATTTTGTATCATTGTCTTTAAAATGTATGAGAATATTAAATGGCAATAAGATGCAGTTTTCCTACAAAGGCAGGGTAGTTTAGATATTACTGAACAGAAACTGAAAATGTGTGCTGCTTACTCGTCTAGTCACCAAAACTATGACTTCAGCAGCCCAAACACACACTTTACGATATCTCTTCTTTGAGCATGTCCCTCATTATAGAATTCTTCAGTTGTTGTGTGTGCATTTCTGATGGGCATCATCAGCCATGGTTCCAGTGCATAACTTGCATCACCCAGTAAATGACCCACCCAGTGAACATCTTATAAAGTTGGCAGATGTGCCAAATATGTGAGTCATGGTAACTGCTGGGGTTGCCAGCACACACATTCAGGATGATTACCTAAGTGTTACACATGACCGGGCAGTTAATGGAGTGGTGCACCTTTCTATTTAAGTACAACTTTCCATGTTCCCCAGGTGGTGCTTTGATTTCTACATGTGTACAGTCTGTGGCACCCAGGATGTCAGGGTAGTATGTTACAGGGTAGAACTTCCGCACAGTTCTGGCTCTGTCCTCTGGTGTATGGGAAAATGATATATATACTTACTGGCATGTTGTAGAATAGCATTCAGGAATTGATAGAGGATCCTGGATGTTGATGCCTGTGACACCCCCATGTGCTCTATTGGTCTCTGGAAGTTTCCTGTAGCTAAAACTCTACATGCTACACATATCTTAGTCTCCACTGGGATTGTTTTTCCTCAGTGTGCCCTTGTTCTCATTTAAGGACAACAAAGGTTGCAGAGTTCATGTAGTGTGTATCTACCCCCATAGCACTCTACAATTTCCACCTCATGCAGATTGTGAAAAGTTAAATGCTGTCTAAACACCCTTGTCCTTTTTGGCTGTTGTCTATTTGCAGCAGTAGCAGCATAGACTTGGGCCGACTGTGCATACACATGAACATCAGTAGCCACTAACATTCTTTCTGTGTAGCCCAGTTTCTGAAGCTGCATTCTAATAGGTTTTGGAATTTGCAGGGAAAACCAGCACTGAGTCTACACAGTTGCTTTATAGCTTGTTGAATAGCCCCTCCATCTTGAATTGGTTAATTAACATAAAATTCAGCTGCTTATGCTGTAATTAGCTTGCCACAATGTTTATCATTTTTGAGCATTCCTACACAAAGTATAGAGCTACTTCCTGAATACAAAATGGTGCTCTAGCATATGCGAGATACACTACAACATGCACATGGTTTTAGTGAACTGTGTAGGCTTTATTGAATCTCATCCATATCTTAACTTCAGAAAGGATGGAGCTATACTTCAGAAAGGCCTGATTGTGTGTGAGTTTAACTACTCATTAGAATGCATTTGTATGTATAAGTTAATATTTTTGGTTGTAAATATGTTTCAGATGGCTACAGTTGAATGAGATGAGTAATGTAAGCTGGT